>NC_038246.2:42001078-42094080 GCF_000004515.6 Glycine max
GCATGGGCAGCAGAGTAGCATGGGTGGCGGAGGCAACGGTAGAGTCAATATTAGAGTGCGTGTGTGAGGAATGTCTTTGTAGAGGAAGAAGATGGAGGTGTGGGTGAGTGGTATTGACAGGCTTCCAACACAATAATGCGGTGAATGAGTTCGTCTAGTTTGGTGGTGACATGGAGTTGGTTGGAGGCTAGCTTGGATATGGCTTCTTCAATTTGTTCCATTCTGATTTTGGGTCGAGTTGCTTCAGCCATGGTGGTAGTGCTCAATGAAAGCACCAAATTGTTATGCGTAGAAATTCTACTCATAAGATCCTAGCGTTCGAGGTTTAGGTACCTCTAGAAAAGAGAGATTAAGGAGAGGAATTTTTCTGATTATATTGCTTGTTTTCCTTTACATTTTGGATTCATATATATAGGCACAAAAATAATGCTAAGTTAGTTATTCTATTTCCTCTACCGGACCTAAGGATCACGAAAAGAAATAACAAATGGCAATGGAGAAGAGATCCTAGCCGACAGAAGAATCTCCTTCACCCAATAAGAAGCAGCCAGCTCAACATTTAGGATTTGCATTGGTCACAAAATCCTTCAGGTAGTGCGGACTGCATATTTTCTTTTTGGTCTTGAGGTTAGTGCCTGTCTCCACTTTGTCTGCTACTATTTCTTCTTCTGTGTTGGATTGCCCTGTGCTGAATTGCTCCACCTTGGGCTAATTCATAACAACCACCTTTTACAATCCATATCACTTTTGGGGAAATCGTTGGACTAACCAAATGGGAGCAAAATACCAATTTAGTTGGAATTAGAGAAACCAAAAGATGCAAGTAGCCGAACTTCAACAAATGAACATGAGATTTTTGCCAGAATCGTGAAATTTTGGCTACAAAGTTTAGGTTTTTGAAATTTGAATTTGAATTTCAATGGACTCTATAGTCTATTTCTCATTTTTCTCCCTCTTTTGCATTCTCATTTCTATGTTCTTCTTCATTTTCTTTCCCCTAAACAAGCTCCAATGAAACCTCCCCACTCGTTCCCCAAATTGACAATGTGGACAACAAAAGTATATCAATCTATCTCTTTCTTCTCATTCTAATGACACTATTTTACACCATCCATTCACCATTACCGTTCAATTTCCCTTGGCAGATCAAGAGCTACTTCAAGCCGACAAGCAGGTGCTCCATTGATCATGGAGGCAATCCTGGAGCGGAAGCTATCAGGGAAGCACGAGAACACCCACGACAAGCTCATGGAGGAATAAAGGATAGATCATCTTGCAATATACCTACATTTACCCCAAGTTTCTTTTTTGTTTTTAATAGAAGAGTGTGGAGGCATCGAAACCTGTGATCACACCACCATGTTCTTTGTCAAAGAGGAATAAAATATAAAATATAAAAATTACATAGAAAAATAAAATATAAAATATAAAAATTATTTTTTAAAGCAAGTAAAAATAATTTACTTAATTTACAAGGGAGAAATTTTTTTGCTAAAGATAAAAATTATGTATAAAATATGAAGATGATTTTTTTAAAGCAAATAACAAAAACTATACTTACTATACTTAATTTACGGGATGGAATTTTTTTTATTTCTTTTAGTAAAGATAGAAATGATTTATTTGAAAATCTATACTTAATTACAGGGAGGAACTTTTGTTTTTCTTTTCCAAATATATAAATTATATGTTTTTTTATCATTCAAAAATAAAATAAAAATTATATTTAAAATATAAATATGAAGATTACTTTTTTTTAAAATCAAGTAAGAAAATATATATTTAATTTATGAGAAGGAACTTTTTTTTAGTAATGACAAAAGTTATATATATTTTTCATCAGTCAGAAAAAATCAAATTATATTTAAATTATATATCTACTAATGTAGAAATTATTATATATAAAATATGAAGTGAAATTTATATTTTTCTTAAAAGATAAAATATGAAGCAAGAAAATGTAGTTTTACTTCATAATGATTTATTAATCATTTTCATTAATCAAAATGGAGATGAATAATTTTATGAAGATATGAAGTGAAATTTAGACTTTTCTTAAAATATAAAATATATAAATATAACACATGGGGATGCATTATTTTTTGAAAACAAATAGGAGAATTTATTCTCAATTCATAGAGATTAATTTTTTAATTTAAATTAAAATTTATTCAATCTAATTAATATATATTTAATTACAAAACAAAAAGTAATTTAAATCAATGAAATTATAATTTAAATATAAAATATGAGGATTTCTTTTAAGGTCTTGGTCCTTTAGTTCATCAGAAAAAAAGATCTTGATTAATCTAGGGTTCAATCTGAGAATAAGTAAAGTCTGATAGAGAATTATTTTTGTCAAGGATTGAACTTGAATATTATCCAAAAAATGTTTTTTAAAGCAAGTAACAAAATTTATGCTTAAATTATGGGAAGTAACTTTTTTACTAAAAATAAAAAAAATATATAAAATATAAAGATGTTTCTTAAAAGCAAGTGAGAATATCAATACTTAATATATGAGGAGGAACTTTTTTTTATACAAAAAATAGAAATTATATATAAAACATAAAATACAAAGATGATTTTTTAAAGAAATTAAGAAAAATTATACTTACTTTGTGGGGAGGAACTTTTTTCCTAAAGATAGTAATTGTACATAAAATATGAAAATTATTGTTTTAAAGGAGGTAGGATAAAATTACTTAATTTATGGGGATGAAATTTTTTATTAAAGATAAAAATTATAAAATATGATGATTTTTTAAAACAAATAACAAAATTCATTCTTAATTTATGGGGATGAACTTTTTTTTACTAAAGATAGAAATTATATATTTTTGTTATTAGTCAAAAAGAATAGAAATCATATTTAAAATATTAAATGTGAAGATGATTTTTTTAAAAGTAAGAAAGTCTATACTTAATTTGTGGGACAAAGATTTTTTTAAGTAAAGATATAAATTATATATTTGAGAATCAAAAGAGTAAAAATTGAAACCAATTAAAGAGTAAACTGATTCAAGAAAAGTATGACAAAACACAAAATACAGAAGGAGAAAAGTACAAAAGAGATAACATTGAAGTAGAAGTTAGGCTTATAATGTTATTGTATGAAAGGATTGAGAAACAGACCAATTGTTTAACTTACCTAACAAAGTTTTATAAACTTATTATTAAGAACTCTCTCAATATGTAATTTTCAAAGTCTTATTTTTTTAAAAAGGAAAAAAAATAGATCTATATCCGTCATGAGTATTGGTCAAATAATGGAGTAATCATTCTAAGTGTGAATTTTGTCCCATTTCTGTACATGTTTTACAAAAAAATGGAGTAATCATTTTGAGTGTGAATTTTGCAAAACATTTCTGTAATTTGTCCCATTTTTTCAAAGTATTCTTTTAAAATTTATTAATTTCTTAAAAAATGTTTTGCAAAACAAATTACTAATTTTATTTACCTGGGTAATTTTAAAATTTATCTTATAAATTTTTTTCTAAAGATAAAAATAACATATAAAATATAAAATAAGATTTTTTTAAAAAAACAAGTAAGAAAACTTATACTAAATTTTAGGGGAGGAAACTTTATACTAAAGATAGAAAGTATATATTAAAATATAAAATATGTGGTATATTGTAGACAAATGTCTTCATCAACGTAACAAAGATATCATTTTTTTATTTGTTATTCATCTAGTAGATAATTTTTAGACAAATTTTATTATTTGATTTGTGCTCGACTTATTTATTCTACAAGATATCATGATTTTTTTTTTATGAAACATCTATATGTATTCATAATAATTCTTATATAAAATTTAAAAAAAACGTACATTACACGGATCCCAAAACTAGTATAATATAATGTTTCACTAACGTTGTTAATACGGTAAAATGGTTGACTATTGTTGCTTATCGAGCTAGGTTTCTTATTAAAAAAAGAGAGAGACGAAAATATTATCATATTGGGCTAGTCAAAATTTTAATATATGTGAATCATGACATTGATTATTAATGTAATGTAACTTTATTTTAATAATTTTTATTGGGTCATTTTTAATTTTAACAATAATTAATCAATCAATTATATTATAAATTAAACTACAATTAAATTAATAAACTCAAACCAACATCTTCACTTTAAAAATAATTGTTACAACACATAAATCAGAGAACTAAAGCATCTGTATTTGTTAATTTAATAGAGTTTAGCTTTTAGATGGCCAGGGTCTTTCACTATTTTATTATTATGAATTTATGAGGATATACCTGTTTCAAAATGCCACTTGAGTCTCTGTATTGATTAACCGGGGGAGGGAAATGATTTTTTCGTAGGTTCAGTGATGCCTTCTGTTTGTTTGGAGAACATTGTAATATCATAGGTTTGCTACCACAGATTTTCTATACTACTTCGCACAGTGAATCAAGATTTATGAATTTATTATTCTTGGTTCTATTTCTTCTCAAAATTTAAGATTTTTTTTTCAATTTTTTTTTTCATTTGCTAAATATAAAAGGTACTTTAAAAAATAATTAATTTTTAAATCACAATATCAAAATTAAATAATTTTAACTTATTTTTAATTAATGTGAATTAGTTTTTTTTCCTTATATTTCAATCTAATTAAATAATTTTTTTTCTTGAATCTAATTTAATGGAATAGTATAATTTGAATAGTAGAATATACAGCATCAAAAAATTAAGATAATTGAAAGTCAAAAATTCAATTAAAATAATTAATCTATAAATACAAAATTATAAAAAAAAAATATCATATAAATATTCTATTTATTTTATTTTACATCTATAATAACTTTAACTATAATACATGAAACAAAAGAATCATTAAATATCATCACGTATTACTGAAGTAAACTTCAACACTGATAGAAGAATAACACAATATGATATTGTATCTAAGTTTTTTCTTAATTAGAGTGGTGTTATATTAGATATATCTAACTATAAAATTATGTAGGAATGAAATTGCAAATAGATGTAACACTTTGATTATGATTCACAAGTTATTTTAATTAGTTTTTAATTTTTTTTAGTTAAAAAATTTGTTTATTATTCGGTAAATAAATTTTTTTAAGTAGTTTCTAGTTTCTTTTAAAATGTTACAAATAGTATTTTTTAAAATACTTGTTTCTAATTTCTAGTTTTTTATATTTTATTCTTTTATTTTTAAAATATTTATTAAATTTTCTTATCATCCTTTTTTAATATATCTTTATGTCATTTTATATTTTCCAACCACTTCAACAACTAGTTTTATTGAACATTTATAATTTAATAACCTAGTTTAATGTCTTTCAACTACCCGTTAGTGATAACTGTTGTGCATAAGTATATTTTATGATTAAGTCATATAAAAATTGTTAGATTTTTCTTCTATTATTGCTCCTTTTTGTGTAAAGAAATTGAATTTTAGCATCATCTAAGTTTTTGTTCAATAGGTGTTTAAACTGGTGAGTTTATAATATTTTGATGTTATATTTGATGCAAAAACACACATTAAAGCTTGCAAGAGAAGTTGCAGACCTGACAACTCTCACTCGATGCGCAGCACTCATTCAGCGCAAAGAAGTCACATAGAGAAGTCAGGTATCACGTGAAGGCGCGCTTGGTGCGAGACATGCATTAAGCATATGACCACCAACTCACTTGCTAAGCGTAGCGGTCGCACTTAGCACGAGACTACATAAATTTTAAGCTAATTTCACCCATAAAAAGAGGAGGAAACAAAAGAAAAAGACATACTGAGACACAAAGCTCTACACTAAATATCCACGAAATTAGAGTTTCCCAATAGGGGAAATCAACCTTTAGGAGTCATTCTTTCCCTCCATCTCCATTATTCTATATCTTCTTCTCTCCCCATTAATCCCTTGTAATTGTAAAGCCTCTCATGACAATGAAAGATTAAATCTCCTACTGTTGGGAGACTAGCAACCAAACGCTCGTGATATAATTTATTTCCTATTATCTATTTAATGTCATTTTAATTATTATTGTCTCTTTTCTGTTCTTGATTTCATTGATTGTGATCTGATCACCCATATTCATGGTATGTTTTAAGAGTTTAGGCATTGATAAATGTTATTCTCTTAAGAACTGGTATAGAACATCTAAATGATTCATATCTAGGGATAGAATGACATTGTTTAACCTATTTGATGCATCTACGTTCATAATGCAATTTAACTAGTTTATTCTCTTAAGGGATTAGGAGAGAGATTATGTAAATTAGGCTCTTTTACTTGAAAGATCATGGTTAGAGTAAATGAGTAGGTATGGGTGATAGTTGAAATAATATTAAATAGAGAAAAATCATTAATACTATATCAAGAATAGTTTTAGAAAGTTAGACCCCAACATATTCTCATTCTAAATCAATAATCGCATTACAATCCCAAAGTGTTTGTTTTACTTCTCTTACATGTTTTAGTTAATTAGTTTCATTTTATGCTAATTTAATTTAAATTTTCCATTTCTCAAATCTTTAATTCAATTTATTAATTGCTTGAAAATTAGGTATGTATCAATCTAAGTACAAACAAAATTCATGTGAACTCACACTCAAACTTTCATTTTACTTAATTTACTACTTGAGATAATTTGATAAACTTGTCAATGAGTTAACAATTAATTTAAAAACTTTTAGCTATTAGTTAATTTTTTAGTTTTCAGTTAGTTTTTCATTTTTTAATTAGTTTTTTAACTTATTTTTTCAAACATAATCTTTATCTCAAAATAAGTTGATGTCCATACGATAAATTAATTGTGTGTGAAATAAAAAGCCTCTTATGCCTCTTAGTTAAAGGAAAAAACTGAAAAGAAAAATGTTATATCCCATTGCAAATTTTCCTACAAATATTTTTAATATCCTATGAAGAAAATTTTAAATGAAAAAAATAATATTATATTTTTCTACAAATATTTCTTAAAATCTTTTTAATTCTTCATGAAAAAATTATTAAATAATAGAATTCAATTAAAATATATCAATAGTATAAAGATTTTTTTTTCTATAATTACGTATTCTCATATATGATAGTTTTATTATTTTTTATAGAAATTATTTGAATAATCATACTTGAAATGATGTCTAATTAATTAATGTTATGATAAATCATTATAATATCTAAAATACAAATTCTAAAAAAGAAATAAATCATTAAACATCTTGAAAACCATTGAATGTTTTCTTCATTTAGGGAGTAAATTTATTAAAAGTTTCAAAGTTATTGATGTCACCAATTACTCCTTATAACTTTTGGTTTAATAAATTTCCTTATGAAATTTTAAGGTGACATTCAAGGTAGAGAAGGGGTAAAAAAAAGGCGTCAAAGGGTAGTCTTGTAATTGAAGCAAAACCCAAAGCTGTTTGAGATCCATCCGCTAACCGCCCCTTGAGCCGTTAGATTGAGCACGTGGCATACTCCCAATGCTGATTCTGGTCCAATAGAATATTCCAGTAATCCAATTCAACATTCCCACTTTATAAGAAATGTTTCCTCTGAATCACAGTGGAAACCAGTGAAGTGATGAGCCAAGACCTCAAGCGAGACTACGTCGTTTCGGAGGAGATCGGCCGGGGAAGATTCGGCACCGTTTTCCGCTGCTCCTCCGCAGACTCCGGTCACTCCTACGCCGTCAAATCCATCGACAAGGTGGCAATAACCGCCGCCGGAGACTCCCTCGACGCGCAATGCCTATTGACGGAGCCCAAGATCGTTCAGCTTCTCTCCCCTCACCCTCACATCGTAAACCTCCACGATCTCTACGAAGACGAAACCAACCTTCACATGGTTCTCGACCTCTGTTACGAATCGCAGTTTCACCACCGCGTCATGTCCGAACCAGAAGCCGCTTCGGTGATGTGGCAACTCATGCAAGCCGTGGCGCACTGCCACCGCCTCGGCGTCGCGCACCGAGACGTGAAACCCGATAACATTCTCTTCGATGAGGAGAATCGGCTCAAATTAGCCGATTTCGGCTCGGCTGACACTTTTAAGGAGGGCGAGCCGATGAGCGGGGTGGTTGGGACGCCGCATTACGTGGCGCCGGAGGTCCTCGCCGGAAGGGATTACAACGAGAAGGTCGACGTGTGGAGCGCCGGCGTCGTTTTGTATCAAATGTTGGCAGGGTTTCTGCCGTTTCGAGGCGATTCTCCCGTGGAGATTTTCGAGGCCGTGCTTCGCGCCAATTTGAGGTTTCCGACTCGTGTTTTTTGCTCCGTCTCACCCGCGGCCAAGGATCTTCTTCGTAGGATGCTGTGTAAAGAGGTTTCTAGAAGGTTCTCCGCAGAACAAGTCCTAAGTATGTTATGAAGTTTCGGTCTTTCATCATGCATGAAGGAAATTAAAAGGGATTTTAAGAATTGCTAATTTAGGGTTTTAATTTTAATTTTTGTTTGTTTGTTACAGGGCACCCATGGTTTAGCGTTGCTGAACAGAGTGAGTAATCTTATGTGCGTGGAGGTGGTTGATCTCTCTGTATATACTACTGCACCCTACTATGCCTTTTGGGGGACAGAGATGAATTTTATATTCTCTGACTAAGGTTGAAGAAAACCCCCTTTTTCCCCTTTGGCTTGAGGATTCGGCAGAGTATAGAGTACAGAGGAGTGTGTAAAGAAACGCAACTTGGAGGTTGGGTTGTTCTTTTCTTTGTTATTGTTTTTTTTTTTTTAATGTATGTTGTGTTTTGAAATAACTTGCCATTTGGCAACTCTAGTTAGAAACAATGTTTGATGTATAAGTATTAGTGTATAACTTGAATGTTCTCTTTTTCATGAATCCAAAAAGCTGTTGGTTTGTTGCAATACCTGTGACGCATCCTTACAAATCCCCTGAAATAATTCTAACGGATTCTCCCAACAAATCTTTGTTTATATATAAGTAGGAGAGAAGCAATCACAATTCAATTGAGTTTCTATTTTCTTTTCTTTAGAGTTGATGTTTAAACACCTTAATTAATTGGTTCAACTTTGAATCATGACCTTGGAATACAGAATATATTATGTCGAAAGAGAAATTCTAGTTTTCTGAGGACGAATATTACATATACTAATAACAACGTGATTAGTAAAAATATTACGGACAGATAAGTCAATTAAGATTTCACCTTCTTCACACGTTCGTTCCTTAATATGGTTAGACGTAAAGTAAGCAACAGAGCTTGAATTGAGTTAGGAAAATTAATAAATTACTAGAGAGAAATGAACATTTCTAGTCGATTGAATATTGAAGTGACACATGCATTAAGAATCTTGAATGGTTGAGATTTAATTTATTTAAATTTTAAAAGAAAAGGCAAAAATATATGCGTGCAAACTGATTCTCAAAGCAAGGATGCAATGGTGCTGCCGTCGCATCCAATTGGACCAACCTTGACAAAGGTTGCAAATCAAAAACATCTTCGCCTCCACAAAGTCGTTGTCTCTTGCCATCGGCACCAACCTCTTGTCAGAGGCCAATCATCCGAACGGATTATGCATCTCTCTCCATTCGAAAACATGCAACATCCATTGTTCGGTGCTTCTTGTTTCTACTTTTGTCTTAAACACCAAATGGGAAAAAACATATAGATCTACACATATGCTACGCTTACCACTAAACTTTACTTCTCTTTCTCTCTTCTTTTCTATTACATGCCCAAGTTATTGGATCCACACCATCTTTGTTTTTCCCTTTTCCATTGAACGGATGAATTTAAATAATTGGAGGGATTATATAGTTTTTGTTATCTATAATTTTTTAAATGTGAGTATGGTGACATAGATGGAGACAGAATCACCAATACCTACATACTCAGCATTGACGGTGGAGGAACCGTTGACATTGCCCTCATCCACCTCGAGAACCAGATCCATGCCCAAACAAAATTGTTGATTACTTCATTGTCTTCATCGGAACTGGCACCTACTCTCATCCCATGATAACCGTTAATGGAAGGTCCGTGAATCGGTTGGCCTCTCTACACCACCAGAGAAATCGTCCAAATGGAAATGTCCATTTTCCTCCGAAATGGAGAGGATTTGACCGCCGAAATTTTCAAAATATTGAGATGAGACCAAATAAAATATTTATCTTTTTTTTTATTGATGTTTGATTCGTAAAAGAAAAAAATGATATTAGACAGGATAAATATTTTGTTTCATTCTATTTTCTCATATATAATATTTATATGACAATAATTTAAATGAAGCGAAAAATAAAATATTTTGAAAGAAATTGAAGTTATGATCATTTATTCAACTATAAAACAATAAATTATTAAGATATTTAATTTTTTTTTAAGTTAATTTTATAAATACTATTTTTACATGTATCATTAGTCGAGAATTATTATTATTTTTTTAAATTATAAAAATTTATAAATTAAAAAATATTTAATATTCAATACATGTAGTTATTTTCATTATAAAATTTTATTTTAATATAAATTAATAAATTTTTATATATAAAAATTTGTTCTTATTTTATTACAATTCTTTTAAAAAAAATACATTAACTAATACATATATTATTTTAAAAATTATAAATTATATAAATTTAAAACAATATTTAAATAATCTAAAAAATAAAAAATTGTATTGTTGACATATTTTTAACAAGACCCAAAATATTGAAACTGCAATACATATGCACATTCGCAGCCAAGAAAAACACAATGTTATCCTTTTTTATATTTTTTCTATATTTATCCATGTAAATTCTTATCTTACATGTTTGCTCATATTTGTTAATCTTATTTATTTTCATGTTATTATTATTATTCTTTAAATTATATCTAAAATCTTATTTTTCATTTTATTTTATTATTTTTTAAACTCCAATCTTGAAATTCATCTTCACCTCATATATTATATTTATTATATAATCATGTGTATATTACATATTATATATTGTGTGTTTTTCCTTCATATCACATTATGTTTTAAGGTATATTCATCATTAATTTCATTTATTGTATACCTTAATTGCAAATAAAAAAATTTGACAATGGCTGCCTTAGGTGTGTTCAAATAAGCTTTTATTTTCTAATCTAGATTTACATCGATTGTAGATTATAATGACTCATAGTGATTTGGTTAAAATATGTTTTATTATTATTGTGAAAAGTATCTTTCCATGATATATATATATATATTCTTCGGAAGAGAAAAAGAAAGTTTCAAGGGATGTATTTCTTTTAAGGAAAAATGATATAACGAGTAATTAAAATATAAAAAGAGAATGTGGGTGTAAATAACAAGTGCCATATTTATCTCAATCCAAACGAAACAAACCCCGGCCGTCTTCTTTTGTCGTGTTACTGGTGTAGCATCAAACAGAGACACTTTGGATTCATTTGCCTCCGTACCTTTTCGTAATTACAAATTTACGATCTTTTTTTTCTTCTTTCTTGATTTGCATCTCACATTATCTTCTATAAATTCCAAAAGTGTCGAACGTTCGTTCTCGTGGACTAAAAATCTATAATGAATCCGCCGTAGCTACCAGTAGCAGCCCATGTGTGTAATGCAATGCAAGTACGGTCCTTGTCCTCCTACAGTTCTAGTTGCCACTTGAATTACCTACGTAGAAATAGTACATGTCTTTTTCATTTTTTAAGATCGAAGAAGGTCTTCCATCAAAAAGAAAGATCGAAGAAGGTCGCATTAAATATCTAATAAATTTGAAGTATGGCCTTATAATTAAGTGATTAGGATTTAACTCCTGCATATTCAAAAAAGTATATTTTAAAAGATAAAATATATTTACAATTATTACCTTTCTAATTAATAGTTAACATTGTAGTAATTTCATAATGTATTATATATCATCATAATTTAATAACTAATTTTTAATTAATAAAAATAATTATAAATATATTTTATACTTAGAAAAGAAAATTGTTCAATAGTAGTCCTCAACTGGCACTATAGCAAATTGCTGAAATAGTGGCGAACATTTTAAAGATTACAAATATAATTTATTTTTAACATAAATGACTACTAGTTGTTATTGGTAATTTTGAAAGAAATATTTTTTCAAAGTAAGCAATGATCAGCAGTTACTGAAAACCAAAGTGCCAAAACTAAAAAATTGTATCATTATATCTTGTTTCTTTATCTTGCATTTTTCTTCCTTTTAAAACTTTAAAAATTGAGAGTAAGCAACAATTAAGTCATCACTTAATCCGCTGCTATTAAGCGATGACTTGACCATTGCATGAAAATCTTTTTAATCTGGTGTGACTTTTCTCTATTGAATCCTTTTCTCCTTTTTGTTTCTCTTTTCTTTTCTTTAATGGCTGATGATTATAGGTAGTTTGGGGTGACAGTTCTGGCTCACGACGAAGATCATTTTCCTCTTTCCATTCTCTCTTCTCCCTTTTTCTCTATTTTCTTTCTTTTTCCTGGGTTTCAAGTGGTGGTGGTTCACAACAACGGTGGTTTGCAAGTAACTATGATGAGAACTTGTGGAGTATGTTTGGGGGAGAATGTAAAACCACCTATAACAATAATGTGTTTTTTGTCAAATTTTTACATTTTGTGTTGGCCAAAGTCATAGGCTAGTCGTCCCTTATAACTTGCACCATCAGCCTCTTTTGGCCGATACAAACAAATTTGTGACGAATTCATTAAATATGACCATAAGATCATCACTAAGCAATGATTTTCTTGTAGTGGATCCGTGATAGACCGGAACACATGATCATAAATGACCCCACACAACTAGTAGGAGTGTCAATGCCTCAATGTGACAATTAATGTAATGTATGGTTGTGAACTTACCTTAAAGGCAATGCAATTATTTTCAGAAATTTCAACACTCAAGTTAATAAAGATTAGGCATAACTTGTAGGGTAGGGATTAAGAGATCAAGGACTACCTGAGCTGGAAAATGTCTCTTATATTTAATTTGTAAGGGTTAATTAAGTAGATAGACGACTACTTGCACTGAGTGGACATCTAGCTAATTGAGCACAGACTATAGGAAAAAGCATGAAAGGTGACATATCACTTGAA
Organism: Glycine max; assembly: GCF_000004515.6. Classification (NCBI taxonomy): domain Eukaryota; kingdom Viridiplantae; phylum Streptophyta; class Magnoliopsida; order Fabales; family Fabaceae; genus Glycine; species Glycine max. Next base: position 42,014,106 of record NC_038246.2, read on the forward strand.
TACTTAATGACTAAAAGTTCTCTTGTGATCATCTATAGTTAGAGTGTTTAGTGTTTAGGCTAGGAGTCTCTATATCACAGAATCCTTAGAGAAAAATGTAATGGATCAAAAGTGTCTCGAAAAAGACCACACGTTTCAATAACAATAAGACATCTTTATAGGAATGTGTTCTTGGAAACTTGTTGATCGATCTCCTCAGCTGTTAAAATGTACCCTAGTTCCTTATCACAGTTTCGATTTGTCATGTCTTAAGGAAATTGAATTTTACGGAATTGCATGGTGCACACCAAATGACCCATCCAAAGCAAAAACATATCTTAAAGGCATAACTCTTGAAACCAAACCGTCTATTTTTTTTTTAATTTAAAAAAGTAAAATCAACGGCAGGTGTTGATATTATCAACACATGAGGGATTGAAATAATATTATTTAACAAGTTTTGTAATAGAAAGACTGACAAATTAAAATAGTCTGCTAGTATTTTTTTTTTATCTAGTGGATAAGGAATTTATTTAATTAATGATTTAAATATGTTAAAGATCTCTCATAAATAATTAAATTTTATTCTAAGTCCATAACAAATTTTTCAATTGTTTAAAATTTTTAATATATTAAAATTTTTATTTTTAATCTTTGATATAATTAAGTAACAATTAATCACCTTAAAGACTCAAAGTAAAAATTTTAATATATCAAAAATTCAAGAATGAAAAAGTTTATTAAATATAAAAAAAATTGATTATTTATAAAAAAATCTTAAATATATTTAAGTCAAGATTAATTAAAGGTTTGATAAGTGTATTTGATAATGAAGATAATTATTTTTAAATTTATAAAAAAAAACACTTAATTCAATAACGGCATAATACATGCATGCGATGGATGGAAAAAGTTAAAAGAATAATCTGAAAGAGAGAATGGAGATGTGAAGATGAATCCACAAATTAGGTTTCGGATGTGAGTGACTTGCTGACTAATGACGGCTAACTGCCGACATTATTTTAGTTGGCTGTTCATGGATGCAATGTTCGGTTTTGATTAATAAAAGTGGTTTCTTCCATTGTCAGGCAAATAACCTTATATATAGGAAAATCTAATTTAATATTGTTGTATACTTTTTCGGTAGATATAGTTTTATGTGATAAAATAGCCTAACTTTATAAATTTAATTAGAATATGTTAATAATATAATATTTTTTACATTCTCATTTAATTATGTATTGTTATATAATTAAAAATTGTTAATTTTTAATAATTAATTAAAAAATAATATTTAAAATATTGAAATTATTAGTTAATAATTACACTAATTAACGGTATATTAAAATTAATCTCGTTAATTTAATTATATACAATTCTGAAATATTACAGAAAACGAATAATAATGAATTGATAGGAAATATAGTCAAATACTACATAGTTAGGTAGTGCTAGATGGGATTAATGGAAAATGGAAGGTGAGTGAGTGTGCACTCTTGACATCTTTTGGTGTGGTCCACGTTTCCATCTGGTAAACAGCAGTTTATACGTGTCTGTCATGCACAATACACAGTCGAGAAAATCTTCATGCCAGTGGGCCTCAACCTCACAATCAACATCAATATATGTACTCAACTGAACAAGCAAGCTCATAGAAAAAATCAAAATTGTTTGGGTTTTTTAGTCGTTATTTAATTACGTTGTACGTTTTTTACTTTTTTGGAAAAAGTAATAAGCTGCTTTTCCACCTGCTCACCAACAATCTTATTTAACTAATTTTTATGAACTACCAGTAAAAATATCTTATGTACTTATCTAACAATAAATTTCCTGCTATAATTTACTAATAACTCCCGTGCCAGTCAATTGTCGTATGAAAAATATTTATATTCTTAAATGAAAAATATCTATATTCTTAAATGATCCACTCATTTCTTTTCAACTATACGTTCTTGGATAATGGACACTTAATTTGTATGTGTGTCAATTTCTCTCGAAGTCACATGCCCAATTTGTGGGAGATATCTAAGCAAATACAACTATTTTAAGTGTCCTCTAGTAACTTTCGATATTCTTTTCTCCTAGGTCATGACAGAACATTGACAAAGAAATTTCAATTTATTGTTGAGGCTGAAGAATACAAGTTCGGGTGTTGTAGGGCTCTTGTTTCTTCATTACTAGGGGGACAATCTAAGAGTCCCTTGGACCATTTGTCTAAGTACATAGAATCTGCAAATTGATCACTGGAGGTTCCTGTTCTCTAAGGTCCTTGTCATTTGCTTAATTAGCATCTTTATTAAGGTGGAATTGTCGTGGTCCTACCAATATATAATATACTTTCAGAAATTGGCTCTACTTTTTTGCTTTTATATTCTCTTTTGCTTACTATGCCAAGAGAAAACTATCAGCTAATAACATATTATATTTGATGCTACAAAACAATAGATATATGGTGACTAGATTAATGGGGAGGCAGTGCGCCATCAGCCACACGGGAGACTAAAAGATAAGAGTTTTCCTTTTGTCAGTCAGGAATTTGTGGATTAATTAATAATATTTAATTATTGGATTAAATTTTTAGATTATTAATATTGATTATAAGCATTTATTTGATTGATATTAATTTTCTGGAGTTATGATGTGTACATGTTTATGATAGATTGGACCTTCTCAAATTAAACCTATATACGTTTCATTTTCATAGGAGTCAAGAGAATAAGTAGTAGCTATATTATAGATAGCTTAAGTCTGTATAGGGATCAAAGATAAGATTACTCGTCTATTACGTTTGAATAAAGATACATCTCATCAAAAGTTAGAGTATTTAAATAAGATCTAATCTGGTAGTTATTTATAAAATTGTCGAAACAATTTTTGTGTGATACAACATTGGTGAAAATTAAACCATATCTGTCAAGCGGAGTTAAACTTCACCCTTATTCAGTATTCGTTATTCAATTGAGATAAAATACATGAATTTCATCTTTTCTTTAGTTACATGTCTTCTAACTCTCTTATAAATGTATTATAAAGTTACTAATGGTATGTTATGAACATGTTATGACTTTGCTCATTTTTTGTTAAATTTTCTTCAATTAGCATATCGGAGAATGAATTAATGTATGTTATGGCCGCTATTTTGTGTTGTTATAACATTGACTTTTTATTTTATTTTGTCAAACCTTATCCTTTCGCTACGAGAAAATCATGCATATATACTTATGGATACATTCTGATGTGGTCTTGGCTTTGTCAAAAATAAGCGTTAATTACTGACACGATGTCATACAAATGATCTCAAAATACTCGAGAACCGCTTCCACCCTCGAGAACCCAGTAATTAATGCATCTTGGATGTGGTCTCTCCAAACCCGTGAGCACATTAAACACTTTCTTTGGCTTACCCATCACAAAATTATCCCCACTAACGCATTTTGTGTGTGTCAACATGTTACTATTGACTCTTTTTTTGTTGCAGGTGGCTTTCACGAGGAATCTATCCAATTAATTTATGATTTTAAATATCATTGTATAAACTTTGGAAAATTACATTAATATTAAATATTAAGTTGTATTAATAATTTTTTTATCCATAAGAGTTAATATAAATACGTCACCAAAAAATTTATAACACGCATCTTGTTTAACCAATTGAATTAAATCTCTTTGATAATATAATTATATTTGAGATTTTTTATAAAAGAAGTAATTAATTGAAATTTTTTAATATAAATTTATCTAAATTATATTTGACCCCCTAATTTTCCTCCCTTTGTTCGCCCGTCCATACTCCCTTTGATCGAAAGGATTCGCAAGTTCACATCTTTTGACTGGCCATACTCTAAGAGAGGACAACAGTGTTGCAGATCTGTTAGTAAAGTGGATTCTGCTGAGGATTTTTCTATTGTCTTCCATAGCAACCCTCCTAATTGTCTCTTAAGACGCTCCCTTGGCTGATGCCATAGGCATCCTTTCATTCGTTGTAATTAGTTTTCCTGAGTTCTGTTCTTAATCTCCAAAGCATGAAAAAAAAACAAGTTTTTAAAAATATGGTTTAACTAAATGTGAAAATTAAAAGTATTAATGAATAATAAAAACATAAATATGCTCCCTCAAAAAAATGTTAATTAAAAGTTAAAAACATTAATGAATAATAAAATTGTAAAGTTAGAAATAAAAATAATTAATGGATAATAAAAACACTAACTCAACATTTAACCAAGTCAAAACTAATATGATTTAAAGATAAAAACATGAATTGAAAATAATTAATACAAAAAATAATTGCTGATTATATTTAATAAATACTATAATTAATGTATAGTCAAGTTAATGGTTATCACTGCTGTTATCTTCCTTATAAATAGCTAGCGTAGCATATAACCAGCATAGCTTGATTAATAATAATAAAAAAAAAGCATAACACCACCCCTAAAATAGTTGAGAAATCAGAAATCAGTATTAGTGTCGACAGAAATGGTTGTGATTGCCACCGGCCGTCAAAGGGCTGACCGCCATATTTCTCGTCATTGCAAGTAGAAGTAAGTTTGCTTTGGTGCTGGGATCAAAAATCAAAATTAACACTTTATATGATATTTTGCATTTGTATTTCCTCATTTCAATTGCTCTATAATTTTTCAAAATCGCTCCTAATATCTCTCTCTATATATACTCGTCTACATGAGATTTGTTTAATTGACTCAAAGTGAAGATGACATCATCATTAAACATTAGGTTTTTATAATTATCTTATATTTTAAATTATAATATTAATGTTATGATTCGCTAATGTATTATCTTTCATTTCTCTTTCATATATATGTAAAATATGATCTCATAGTTTTAATTTTTTTTCTTTTTTCTAGAATCTTGACTTATCATTTGGGTATGAAATATCCATGTTATAAGAAAAATATACTTATTTTATTTGCGTTTGAAGTCTCTAACAAAGATTAATCACTATTTTCGGCAGGGTTATTTCGTATCAAAATCATGATCAGAAAAAAAATCTTTTTTCTAAATTTTATTGTTCTTTTTTAAGACTCTTTCTAAATTGACTTTTGTATTAATTATTTTTTACTCAAATACCCTTAGTTATTTTACAATAAATATTTATGTATTAAAAATATAAGACAAATGTTAATAAGTGTTATTAAGACATTAGTTAAGAAATTAAAAGGAGAACGATTTTTAATGAGATGCGCAAAATTGCATTATCTATGATTTTTTATGCACTCATATGATTTTCACAATAAATATTTTTTCATTTTAGGTCTTTAACAAATGTGTTAATAACACTGTTTAACAAGACCCAAAATATAAATGTATTATCTTATAAGAATTGTATAAAAAGATTAACGCACATTAATTAATTAAGTAAGACTATGTTTATCAAGACATTTCAATTAATTTCTATTTTTTTTACTGGTTGAAAAACTTGTTTAACTGTTCGATAAATAAATTTTTATTAGAAGTTTCTAATATTTTTTTAATGTTACTTGAAGTAACGTTTTTTAAATGTTAACTTTTAGTTTTTTTATATTTTCTTCCACTTTTATCTTCAATATATTTACTCATTTTTCTTGTTATCTTTTTTTAAAATAAATCATAGTTTATTGCTTTTTTTGTCATTTTATATTTTCAGTCACTTCAACAGTTAGTTTTACTCAACATTTATAATTTAATAAGTTAATTTTTCAATTTTTGGTTACCAACTTTCAGCTACTAACTAGTTTTTCAACTCTCAATCAATTTTTCAACTAGTTTTATTAAACATAACCTAATTGGAAATAAAATGATTATGAACTCCAAAATTTTTAAGAATAACTTTAACAAAATAATACAAATTAACAAATTTAATGTAATTAACTGTGTAAATTAGTTTTAAAAAATCTTATATATTAAGAATTGAGGTATTAGTTTGTAATGATATATATTTAATTGTTGTAGTGGATGGACAATGCAGTCTGAGCAATCTTGAAGTGCACCAATACGATACAGGAAGACTGTATCAGGGCACAAGTAAATTTGCTGTGACCATCATCAATAGATGCAGTCCATTGTGTGATCAAAGCAATGTGAACTTAAACTGCACTGGATTAAGACTATGAAACCCATAGACCCTTCAATTTTGAATGTCTCTAGTGATGTTTGTATTGTCAAGAATGGTCAACCTATCACTATCGATGATCCTGTGAACTTTCGCTATATCATGCTCACTATGCATGTATTCTCTAAACAGGCAATAAAAGAGGTACAATTTTGCAAATTAACCACATTTTATTCTATGATTTAATTTAGAAATAAGGTCAGTTAGTGTCAACACCCAATTTTATCCTCAATTTATTTTTTATTACTTTTTTATATTTATACTCACTTACAACTTATCTTTCTCTATTATAATATTTTTAATTTCTCAAATTTGTGTCATCCCACATTTGAGCAAAAATAAAAAGAGAGAAGAAAAAGCAAAGCAAAATAGAATAAAATAAAAGACAACATTTTGGGCCAGAAATCATGTTTTGAATTGTCCAAAAAAGATTACAAGCAGGTCCAAGTGTCCATTACTCAAATCTCAAGCCCAAATACAAGGAAAAGAGAGCAACAACAAACTAAAAAAAAAAAAAAAGAAACAGAAGCATTCGGGTATATAGGTCATGAGCCAAGTCTCATCCTACTTGTGTAAGATGTCTCCAAGATTCAACCAACCATCACCAACTTGCCAACTTTCGCAGCATAAAATAGAAGGTTTCTACAAAACGACACAATGGCAAGTACAAGAAGACGGAATTCAATCCCAAGATAATGAATTGGAGCTCCAGCCAAGCCTATAAAGAGGAAGATATCACTGATTTTGTTGGGTTTATTCTAAACCAAATTAGAAATATTTTGAGATCTTGTCCTTTATACTCTATTCAATTTGTAAGAAGGCAGGCAAATTTGGTGGCTCATTCTTTGGCTAGGAATTCTTTCCTTTTTGAGCAGGATCAAATCTTCCTTAATATTCTCCATTGTATTGCTGATATTTTATCAATCAAAAAGTATCTGATTGTGTTGCAGTAAAAAAAATTATAATAAACTATTTAACTATCATAAATTACCCATTACCTTTTTAACTCTTGTGAATAACTACTCATAATAACTAGTTTAAATAACTGCACAATACTTAGAGCATTTATAATGAGATATGCTTAGTTACATTGGACGTGTTAGTGCGTTACTCATTAATAAAATACTATTTCGATGTATCACACATGTGATTTTATGTCATTTAAAATTGGAGAGAGATGCTTATATATTTTTTTGAGTTGCTTAACATTGAGTTAAATATAAGAAGAGAATATGGAATAGTAAAGATAGAGAAAATATTTACAAGTTAAACAACTTGTTTTTAGAAATTTTTATTAAAAGAAGAATTGTTTGGATTGTTTAAAATTGAATTGACATAAAGTGGCATAAAGTGGTTGTTTATACGAAAAGCATTGGATATGCTCGATCTTAAAATATAAAAACTACCTATTAACACAAATTGATACAGGAATAATTTGTTGCCCTCTCTCCTCATTTAATAAAAAATTACAGGCACAAGATGTCTTTTATTCTATTAGTTCTTATAAATACCGTAGCATGTATATTCCATCACCACCCCTGAAATAGTTTAGAGAAATCAGCATTTGTGTCGATAGAAATGGTTGCTGTCCTCAAAGCGCTGGCGATATTTCTCATCATTGCAAGAGGTAATTTTTGTTTTGGTGCTAAGAATTAAAATTAAGAATATCATATGCTATTTTGTATTAATTTGTATGTGCACATCTTTTCTCATTTCCATTACTCTATAATTTTTGAAAACCACTCCTAGTATGATCTCCATGCAAAGCTTGATCTCATAGTTTAGAAACTGATTTGTGATCATATTAATCAATTGGCGCAGCGTATGGGCAATGCACTCTGAGCAAGCTTGAAGTACACCAATATGATACAGGAAAGCTGGTTCAGGGAAAACATGAGTATGCTGTGAGCATCTCCAATAAATGCTCTGAATTGTGCGTTCATAGAAATGTGAAGTTAAATTGCAAAGGTTTTCAAACCGTGGAGAGGGTAGACCCTTCAATTTTGAAAGTCTCTGGTGATGTTTGTTTTGTTAAGAATGGCCTACCTATCACTTCTGATGCACCAGTGAACTTCGGCTATGCTTGGAGCAACTCATTCAATTTGAAACCAATTTCATCCGACATCCATTGTTATAAATCATAAAATGTTATATGGATTGCTACCTATTCACTAAACAGCAAATTAAATAAGACAATTTGCAAACCTCCATTTTATTCTATGATTTAGTTTTAAAATGTATGTAATACATTTTGCTTTATTAGTATAAAAGGGGATAACTCTTTTAGTGAGACTTTTTTTTCATTCAACCGCAAATCTTTTATTGAAAAAAGTCAAGCATTTGCTACTTTATTTTTTAGAAACATGCACTACTTAAATTAACCGTTCATTAGACTTAACAAAAGTTGTATTAACATCATTTCAGTTATAAGAAAGTAGGCTTGAAATATTATTTTATTCTCCCTATTTTAATATATGCACAATTTTCGTCCTTCAGTTCTAAAATAAAAATATTTGATTTACATATTTTAAAATAGAGTATTCAATCCTTTTATTTTAAAAATTCATAATTTTAATTCTCATATTTAAAAAAAATCTACAATTTTAGTACATTTTTTAATTTTATTTATGTTTTATTTCTTATATTATTATAATTAATTAAATCATTTTTTATGACACGTTAAATAAATATGACAGGTTTAGGATTCAACTCTCAAAACAAAAAAAATAAAATATATATAAAATTCGACTAATATAATGAGTTTTTTAAAATAAAAAAGATTAAATGTCTTTATTTTCAAATAGGAGATTAAATTGTGGATTTTTTTAAAAGAATGAACAAAGATCTCTATTTTAAAATAGAGAAACCAAAATTATTGGTTGAGCAAAATAGAATCGAGACGGACTTATATGCTTATTAGAAGGCCCCCTTTCTTTTAAATTCTACTTTTTTTAATATATATATAATGTTTTAATAATAAATTAATTATTTTATTTAAACATTTTGATTATAGAAATAACACCATTTAAGTATTAATTATTTGTTTTATTCTATTTCTTGAAAAAAATATTTTATTCCCTTTTATAGTATTCATTAAAAAAATAATGATACTTGATGTTAGTTATTTTCTTCGTTAATATCTTTTCTTTTTACAAAATATATTATTATTATTATTATTTTAATGGTTATAAATATTTATATTTGTAACTAAATGATTTTATTATATTTCTTTTATATTGATTTGAGGAATTAAATATTATTTATAATTAATATTTGCCTATGAGATAAAGTTGTACTACATAAAAAATTAATAACTAAAATTTGAAAAACTTTAAGTCTCGCATTGACTAGAAATTATGTTAAGATAAAATATTAAAGTGAGGGAAGAAGCAATTATCACCCTATAATAAAAAATATAAGTAAAGAATAATTCTCATCTAAACAATCTTATTCGAGTCAGATAAGATCACTATACAACAAAACTCTCCCTTCAAATACTTAACACAACTCCATACCTAAAACTCAAACTAAAAACTTATGCATAAATTAAAACAATCTCACGATAACTAATCCACATGCTTGATGGTTACAATGTATAAATCTAATTTTAAATTTATGAAACCTCATTATATAAACTTTGAAAGAACAAATTAAATATTAAGTTATACCAAACACTTAATGAAATTTACTTTAATAGATTTTGGACCTTTTTATAAAATAAATAATTAATTATTTTTTTATTTCAAATTTATCTAAATTATATTTGACCCTAACTTTCCTTGTTGGGTACACCCTGAAATTGGGGAATAAAATTGCATTCAAGCCACAAAAATATGTATTAACATCATTTCGGTTATTAAAAAAAGTATTAACATCATTTCAATAACAAAAGGCAAAATAAAGAAACATAAAATAATTCCCTAGTCTCAAGGCAAATAAAGAAAAATTCAACTCCAATGACTACAAGGGTATCGTACGAGAAATAATCCAATGTGCAAATACTATAAGCCTACCGTTACATAATTTTTGAAGGCCAGAATGTCTACATATTCGTTTGTCAAGAATTCAAGATATAACGAAAAGGCAAATACTACAGAGCCATTTACTTATACAAGTTGATGACAGAATCTCATTTGGGATTCCTAAGAACAATGATGACAGAATCTCCACGGAGAAACATTTTGCTGATGAATCTATCCTTGTTGACTGGCTGGGACTTTTTCTTTCCTTTACCAGTCTTTGGCACCTGATTGTACACACAGAGATCGCTTAGCAGATGTAACAAGTGCAAGGGAAGTAAAAATCTAAAAGACAAACCATACCTCAGTCCACATCTCCCTGACATTTTCAAGAACCATGTTGCAGTGCCTGTCAAAAGCCCTTACACGACCCAGAAGCTTTTTGTTGTTCCGACAATTTATCAGTACCTGCATAAGATAAATTAAGTTAAAAAAAACCTCTGGGTTTGCCTCTGAAACCATCAAAGAGTACATATCATAAAAATGAACACACCTGAGTATTATTTTTAACACTCATCATGAGTACAGATAGTGGTCCGGTGTTGAACTCCTCTTCCTCATTCTTACCTGCAGTCTGTAAAAAGAAGTATGTTAGCTTCGAAAAGATAGTAAAGCACAGTAAGCAAGTCTCTAATATTAAAAATTAAAAAATAATAAACATTACAACAGGAAAACCAGTTTCATGCACAACAGTAGACAACCAATAATCCTCGCATGAAAGACACATTATCATAAGCTAATAAAATACCTTTACCTAGCTATAGCCTGTTCAGTGGTTACATATGAACAATGACAAACAAAAAATAGGCTAAATTATGCAAAACAAAGATTCAATTTGCCTAATAGCTAATTAGTCAAATACAGACATTCAAAAGCCTAGACAGCATTGCAGATATATTGGAACAAGCAAAACAATTTTACAGTGTAAGGATCATATAGGCATATAGCTAAACTTGCATAATGAATACACTTAAAAGAACTTACATCTTCCTCCATTGGCCGGCTTGAGAAGAGAAAGTAGGGAAACAAAAAAGCATTAGTACTTTAGGAAAAAAAAGAGGTGAGAAACTCAATAACAATAATACCAATAGAATTCACAGTTACAGAATCAATACCTCATTTTGGAAGGAAAGAGCAAAACTACTCAAATAAAGTCGAAACTGAAACAAGAGAAAACATATATATCAAATGATGAATTAAAATAAGAAACTAGGTAACTGGGAACCAAAACATTAAATAAATTGCAGAGAATAAGAAATACTATAACAGAATAATGAGAAAAGGAAAGGGTGAAACGGGACAAACAAAAAGAGAAAAGAAAAGCATTAACAGGTCTCTTCAGTTCAGGTCTCCATGTATTTTCCTCATGGACAACTAGGAAACGAAAGTTATTTTTCTAATCATCCTCAGAGGCTAATGTGACTGGTTTCAAATTCCAAAGCAGGGACAGACATCAGAATTAAAGGACTAACAACCTGTATGGCAAATAAAAGTGGGAATCTGTACATGAAGCTGCAAGCAAACAACAAACTATCCTATACAAAAAAACAAAGTTCGAAAAAAAAAGCCTCTTCAGTTCAGGTCGTCTCCATGTATTTTCCTCATCGAAAATTCGGAAGAACGAAAGTTATATTTTTTCATCATCCTCAGAGACTTTGACTGGTTTTCTGACATGAAATTAAGACAACAGAGAAAACAAAGCATCACTTAAAAAAATACTTAATGCCAAACCACGTTGCTTGAGGTGAAAACCCTTTTCAAAAACCCTAAAAACCTAAGGTAAATAGCTGAAAACCCCTAAAAACCTCAGCCCCTAGGATTCTAAGAAGGCAGAAGGAGCACAATATCGGACGCGAAACAATCAGAAATGATGAGGCACAAACCATTAGAAAATCGAAAGTTTAATCCGAATCGGATCGTCGTCAGAGACAGAAGTATGTCGAGAATCAATTACGTAAATGCACACATAGGAGCACGAATTGAGGCACAAAAGTATAAATCTCGAAGTAAATAAGAAGATAAGCCAAAGCAACATACCTTGATTCAGAGGACGAAGAAGATATGAATGTCCGAAATGAAGAACCACACTCAAATGTGAAGTCGATAAACCCTAATTAATTTTTGGGGGGCTTTCAGTTCAAAACCGAACTTGGTTGGGTACGCCCATTTCCATTCGGCCCAATACCCTTGGGCCTGGATGGTAGCGCATAAGTCCATGGTAACATGACCAAATCATGTTAACAAATCTGGCTCCTTCATTCTTTTTAAAAGCAAATCAGCGGCTGGGATTCAAACGCACAAAACTGCTGTCGTTTTAGTCTGATAAGGTATTCTGAAATTTTATATAGCACTTCGTCCCCAAAAGGGTAGACTTCTTCATTGTGTGATGATTACATTTTTCACATTAAATCAGCTTGATACTTTATTTTACTTTAATTTTTAAAAAATATTATTTTGAATCTTATATGTACTACAATTTTTTTTATAGATTTTGTAATTTCTAATTTTAGATATCAAGTAAAATTTGAATTAAATATGGAAAAAATAAATAAAAAATCATCTTAAAAGGAAAGTTTACTTAACAGAGTTTGATCTACTTAATTTAAAATATTACTATCCAGATTTAAAAATTAGATAATTTATTATATCATTGTTATGGGGAATAAAATCAACATTTCAAAGAACAAAAACATACTTTACACAAGAGGATATCATGCTTTCACACATTCTCACCATAATAAATGAATCCCTTCGTCACTCTTTTTTTCTTTTTTATTGTTGATCCTCATATCATTTATGTATTTATAATAACTTCAATACAGGGTGGACTATATACTCAGAAGTATGGTGGCAAACAAATAAATATGTCGCCCTTGCTAACGTATGAGTAACGTAGATAGCTTGTCTCTTGATGAAACTTACCCTGGAGTTTGAAAAACTATTCAAAAAAGAGTAGCTCCCAGCTCATTATGCTGAAAGAGATTTCTGTTAATACTATCTACAACTACCAGACAATCTACTTCAAAAGAAGCATCATTAAGACCCACCTCCCTTACCCAACAAATTGGCTCCAAAAGACCCAATGCCTCAGCTTCAATCGACTGAATGCAACCCAGAGCCCAGAAGGTTTTTGCCAAAAACAAACTCACCTTTATCATTCCTAACACAATTACCCATGCCATACCTCTGCTGATCCGAATTCACAGTTGCATCGATATTGTACTTGAACTCCCCTTTTATGGTTTCTACCAACGCAACTTGTCTCCACAATTCTATTTTGCAGCTGCAAATTTTTTCTGATAGTAGAATTCCACTCGGAGAGGACATTGTTGGCTTTGTCAACCAGCAACTGTGCAAGGATATCTTTTCCTTCCCAAACCATATTGTTTCTCCTCCGCTAGAGAGACCATAACCACACAACCAGGATGTTAGATAAGCAAGCAAAAAAAAATCAACAAATCCATCCGCATTATCCATCAATTCCTGAATATCATCCCACAACCCAGCTATTGTCCAATAGTTGCGAACCTGATCACAACCCACAAAACAATGCAATCGTTCTATATGTTCTTTTCACAGAAACAACACAAAGATGAACATTGGACTCCTCTACCCCAAGAAAAGCTTGGATTGTGGCCCAAATTGGCCTCCAAGAACCCCGAACATATGAATTGGTGGTTAATTTTCACCCTTCTTCTCTAACATGGCTAAATTAGAGTCATGGAAGTGAAGAAAACCCATCCCACCATGCTCCTTTCTCACTGCTAGTTTGTCCCAGTTAATTCCTCTCCCATTGATTCTATTCGTACCCACCAGAACGAGTTGATCATTCTCTGCATCTCCTCACCCAAAGACACCGGAATAAGGAAAGAGTTCATACAATATGCCGATATAGATAGATTGTGCCACAGTCTTCACCAGAATCTCTCGACCAGCCTTGGGCAAATGCTTACCTGACCAACTCTGAACCTTCTTCCAAATGCAGTCCTTTAAGTAATTAAACATTGCCTTCTTTTTCCTCCCAATCATTGAGGGAAGACCAAGATACCTCCCCGTTCCCAAATACTTCGAGACACCAAGAACAACAACCAGCCTATCTCTAATAACAGAAGAGGTATTCTTACTGAAATACAACTCTGACTTAGCCAAGTTAACAACCTGATCGGATGTTTTCTCATAAACCTCCAAAATCTCCTTCAAGCACTTACCCTCTTTTTCCTCAGCCCTGAAGAACAAGATGTAGTCGTTAGCGAAGAGCAAGTGAGTTATAATAGGAACCCTTTTACACACTTGGATCCCATGGATATCCCCTTTTGCCTCTGTCCACTGATTGGGGAAGATAAACCTTCCCTCCCCAAAATAAACAGGTAAGGTGACAGCGGTCACTTTGCCTAAGTCCTCTCAGCGAGTGGAAGCCACTAGACCCTTCCCCATTTACAAGCACAAAAAATTGAACAGAAGACACACACATAGTCACCCAATTCACCCATTGCTGGCATAACCCCAACTTCAACATGATACCTTTCAAATAGCCCCATTCCACCCTATCAAACGCCTTGCTCATATCCACTTTAAGCACCACCTCCCCCCTCTTACCTTTCGATTTACACTTCATATGGTGGATAGTCTCCATACCCACCAAGGCGTTGTCAAGAATGGAGCTATTCTCCACAAAGGCCGATTGTTCCTGAGAAATACACTTGTGCAACAATGGTATCAATCTGTTTGCAAAGACTTTTGAGAGGATTTTGTACAAGACATTGCACAACGATATAGGCCTTAAGTCCCTCATAGAAGATGGATTCTCCTTTTTCGGCATAAGGACTATGTCTAGATTCGTAGCATTTAACTAAGATGGCAGCACACCAGCTTCTAACCAGGATAAACAAGCTTTGAAAATATCATCACCCTTCGTCACTCTCTTATTACTTATTGTTTGAAAATTAAAATAAAATAAAAGAAATAAATAAGGAAAAAATGTAAAATCTTGAATTAAATAGAAAAATAACATTAGCAAAATAACTTTAATTGGTAGAACATGAATCAGCAATGCATTATATCATATCATAAGCATAAAGAAAAAATAAATTAGGAGAATAAATAATTAGTCTGAGTTGAAACACGCAAACACTATGCTTAGAGAGAAAATACTCCCACTGAACTGGTAGAAAAAAATCTAATTACGCTCCTCTCCCTAGATATGACAACTCGTTGGTTCCGATCATGTAGAAGGAAAAGATCCCCGAACCTTGAATACCAATGCTCTTTGTTCTCAAAAATAAGTTTTATAAGAGAAAGAAGAGAAAATTTTAGGGAGAAAAAAAATCAAATTGTTGTTCTACTTGTATTTGCTAGAGAGTAGGAAAGATATATATATATATATATAAGCATAGACCCCTTACAAAAATATTAACAGTTGGAAACCAAATATGATCGTTGAAAATCAACTTACACGTATCAAAATAACAAACATAACAAATTGCATTGACTCATTAAAATAAAATCGTAGAAAGATAGAAAATCTAACTTTACTTAACAGATTCTAAAATAAATATTTTATTTTATAAAATAGAATTAATATAAGTAATATATATTTATAAATTTAAAATTATAAAAAAATATTTACTAACATTCCCCCACATAAATTAAAATTTTAAAATATATTTTTTTAAAAAATAATTTGTATAAAAACGTAAGAGAAAGAGCATGTGATATTGTATTTTAGTATAAGGAACCTTCCGGGTTGAGCCCTATACCTAGTGTTTATGAACTTCCACCCAAGAAAAATGTAGTGACTTAATTGTCTTGAACTACACATTCTTTAATCATACTTTAGTACACAACCCCTATAATATTGGGGTTCAATTAGGTTTTAATCAGTGGTAACGCGTTACACGGCCTTGCGCAGATATCTTGTTTGTTTCGTGAGTGTCACTTAGATATTAACTCATATTTCATAGTGGCGGTCCCACCACCACACTCATTAGGTGAATCCTCAAAGAGTGGTTAGTGACCCTCACCCCTACAATAACTATCATCGGATTCATTAAAAGGTTTTTTTTATACCAAAAATACACATATATAAATACCTCAACCTTAATATTGTCATAATTTATAATGCACCTCGTAATAGGAATGAGAAACGGAACAACTTCGCAAAATCTTATTTTGGTATACTTTAGTCAACAAACAATTTCGTTGTTACCCATTGAACTCCATTCATGGGATCACCAATCACACGAAAATGAGTATTCATTGTTGTAACTAAATAATGAGCTCTAGTCTCATTCCCCTCGACGACTCAAGTACTTGTTGACGCATCAATCTTTTTGTAAGCGGATCCACAATATTATTTTATGACTTAACAAAGTCAAAAGAAATGACACCATGAGAAATCAAATTTCTGATAGACTTATGTCTCACTCTTAAGTGTCTTTTTTTTTCATTAAAATCTTTGCTAGTAACTCTAGATATAACAACTTGACTATCACAATGCATTAAAATTAGAAGTATAGACTTATTCAACAATGGCAAATCACATAACAAATTTTTAAGAAACTTAGTCTCACTAGTAGCAGCATCTAAAGCAATAATTTTTGCTTCCATGATAGAATGTGAAATAATAGTTTGTTTAGCAAATTTCCATGATACTACACCACCAGCTAAAGTAAAAACATAACCAACAATTTTTGGTCCAATTTTCCTTTTCTTATTAACAGGGATGTTAACATTTGCTAGACACCCCCACCTTTTAAGATATTTTAGATTTGATTCTCTTTTTCTCCAGAATTCATAAGGGGGTTTTTCAAAATATTTATAAGGTACCATATTAAAAATACAACATGCAGAATATAAAGCTTCATCCAAATGTTCATTTTATTGCTTTGTGTGTTGTATTTTCACATGTTTATTTTTTTTTATACAAGGAGGTACATATATAGAGACAACCAGCCACCAATGTGTAACAAAAAAAATACTTGGAGCAATAAACAGTAGAAATTAAAAACCAAACGACAAACTTCCTAATTTTAAAGACTTGTAATGTTCACATGAAAATTTGACCAAGTAAAAGATAGTTTCCTAATATAGGAATGGAAGTAGTGGGATGCTTTTAGTTTTTTGACAGAAACTAATTCTAAAAGCATTTTATCTTTAAAAAACATAATTGATAAATAAAATATATTTTAATTTTAAATTTCAAATTATAAGAAAATTTTTAATGGAGCATAATGCATTGCATTTCAACAATCTTCCACTAATTTAAAATTTAAAGAAATGAAATAATATTATAAAAGCATTTTTAATGGAGCATAATGCATTGCATTTTCACCTGTAAATTTTTTTGACTTACTAGAAAAGGACTTAATCATTTTCATGACAAACATTTTGATAAGACAGAATGCTACTACGGCAGAAAAGACTATGTAAGAAGAAAGTAGAAGTTCTTCTCTCTCAGGCTGTTAGAAAATTAAAATAAAATAAAATAAATAAATAAGAAGAAAATGCAAAGCCTTGAATTAAATAACAAAATAAGAGTAGCAAAATAACTTTAATTGGCAGAACATGAATCAACAATGCATTATATCATACCATAAGCACAAAGAAAAAATAAATTAGGGGAAGAAATAATTAGCATGGGTTGAAGCGCGCAAACGTTATCCTTAGAGAGAAAATGCCTCCACTCCACAGGTAGGAAAATTTCATTGCGCTCATTTCCCAAGATACGACGACCCGTTGGTTATGATCGTGTGCAGCGAAAGGATCCCCGAACCTTGAACACGAATAGTGTTGCTCTCAAAAATAAGTTTTATAAGAGAAGGAAGAGAAAATTTTAGGGAGAAAGAAATCAAATTGGTGTTCTCCTTGTATTTTCTAGAGAAGAGGAAAGAGATATATATAGACATAAACCTACTTATGCAACAACAAAAATATGACTGTTAAAAACCAAATTACAGATATTAAAACAAACGTAACAAATTACATTGACTCATTAAAACAAAATCTTAAAAAGATAAAAAGTCTAATTTTATGTAACAGATTTTAAAATAAATATTTTATTTTATAAAATAGAATTAATATAAATAATATATATTTATAAATTTTAAATTATAAAAAAATTATTTACTGACACTTATTAGTTCCAAGTCAAGTCAATTTAGGCATATTCTAATACTTAGAGTTGATAATAAAAATTAAGAAAGCTAGTAACCTCAAAAAAATTTACCCAGTTTATTTTATTTCTGTTGAAAGAGTTGGCCTAGTAATTCATAACAACGTTTATTACAAATATTATTACATTCTTTTCCTGGAAGAGATGTGTGGTGAGGCTGAATAAGAGACCCTAATTAAGGGTTTAGTGTCTCACAACGATAAGGAATCTTATACTTAAAAATGAATTTAGAAACTGGTGGAAGATAATGGATGAAAAAAATATATATATAAAAAGATTTTCTCTACTAGAGATACTCAGATTTAATATGTGTTCATTTGAGTTTTCGGGTGAATCTGATGTAAAAAATCTTTCTTATTTATATTTTTGATATTTTATTGATCTTTTTTAATTTTAATTTCTGCTGGAGGTTATGAGTTATAATTCGAACGCTCTCTGTGGCAAGATCCTCCTAAAGATAAAATACGAGAAAAAGCGACAATAGCATGTATGCTATTAGTGAACGACGTTCTTCAATGTTAGGGTAATGTACACGTGTATTATAAGGAACAGAAATGGGAGTATGACAGTTTTGGCTTCAACCGCAATGTCGTTAACTGTGCTTTGTCTTCGAGCTCTTTGATAGCAACCTTAAACGAATAAAAATCAACGATGGGGCCACTCTGCTTTATTCTAAAGCAATTATACAAAGCAAACGAGAAAGTAAGCACCAGCAAAAATACACTGCAGGGCAAAAAGATAAAAAAATAAAATAAAATAAAATATAAACGATGTTCACACGCAAGGCTTGTTGCTGAGAAGATACAGCCACAGGAATAGATGCAAAATAGAAAAAAAATATCAATATGGACATTGTTTTCCCATTCTTATAGTAATTATTTACAGCCTCAAGAGCAAAGAGCATAAGTATATAAAGATAACTGCAAGAATTTGATTCTATAATATTAATATAAAGTGCAAGGTTCTGCTAAACTGTGACGTGTGAAGATTAATTTAGACTTGACATCTTTTTCCCTGGCTAATTTCAGCCTCAACAAAAGGGGATAAAATAAAGTATTTGATACTACCAAAATGAAGTGCCAAGCCAGGTTAATGGTGATGACAGGTTTGAGAACAGTAAATGTAAAGATCAAAGGAGCTGTAACAGAGAGCACATGTATGTTTCATAAACAACTTAAATTGTATATACTAACTGATTATATAACAAAAGAAGGCAAAACAAAGAAATAATTCCCGAAACTCTAAGCTAAAAGAAAAAAAAATTCAACTTCAATATGACTATACATGGAATCCTACGTGAAATACTCCAAAGTGCAATACTAAAAGCCTACCGTTACATAATAAAAGAAACTAACCATGCAGTTAGACAGAAGACCTAACTTCAAGACCAGCCTCCATTGCTGATTCTCTTGTAGCAGCAGTAGTCTCTTCTTCAGCCTCACCAGACATCTCCTCCAGGGATTTTCCTTTAGATTCAGGCACCAAGAATGTAAACAGCAGCCCCAAGAAGTTAACCACTCCCAAAACTATAAGTGTATTTCTCAGTCCAATGGCATTTTGAGTATACAGGTAGCCAAAAGCCCCTACCATTGCCCCAGCTTTCCCTGCTGCAGCCGATATACCATGGCATGTAGACCTTAGCCTTGCTGGGAAAATCTCTGCCGGCACCACGAATGTTGTGGCATTTGGACCAAAATTGGCAAAGAAGAAGGTCAATGAGTACAGCACAACAAACCCAATTTGGTTGCCCTTCATGGTCCAGTGGTGGTATGGAATAGCCAAGGCAAACATGAACACTGTCATGAAGAAAAATCCCATCAATTGAATTGTAAACCTTCCCATCTTATCAATGAGTGCCACTGTGAACCAGTAACCAGGTACAGTACTGCAAAGGGCTATGAGGGTCTGTGCTCTAGCAATTTTGAAAACCTCTTCAATGGCATTCATGGTTTTTGCTTCAGGAATCCAACCAATTGTACTGAAGATGTCTTTCTGGAAAAGATTCTGACTATAATAGGCAATGTCCAACAGGAACCAAGTAACGGCTGTTCCAAGAAGGTGAAGTCCATGGCGGCGAAGGAACTGTTTTGTGAACAATCCAAATTCATTCCCTTTTCTTGTGTCCAATTGCTCAACTTTCTCCTGTTCAGCTTCTATCTCAACTTGCAGCACCTTTGACATATCTGCAGCTGCCTGCTTGGCATTCTTGGCAACCAAGGCAGTGTATCTTGCAGTCTCAGGCATTTTCATACGCCAATAGTATGTGAGCAGAGCTGGGAGTGCACCAAACATCAAGATTATCCTCCAAACATAATCAGCTTGTGGCACTGTGGACAAAACTGGGTTAACCTGGAATGCTGGAGCAGGGTACAAGGCCTTGAAAGCAGATGAAACAACAATTGCAACCGTGCCACCAGCCAAAATTCCAAAACCTTGCATTGCAAAAACAGCAGCTATGAATGCTCCACGAGTCTTCTTGTTGGCATACTCAGACATGATAGTGGCCGAAAGAGGGTAGTCACCACCAATGCCAAATCCAAGCCAGAAACGGAAGAAGCAAAGGGTGGCCATAACAGCTTTAGGGTCTTTGCCAAAAGAAAGACCAGAAGCAATTGAGCATATCACCATGAGCATAAGGGTCATTCCGTAGACACGTTTCCTTCCCATTTTATCACCAAGCCAGCCAAAGAAAAGCTGGCCTGCAAGGGTTCCACAGAATGCAACACCATTGATGGCAGCAGAAACATTTGATGGCAGAGAGCCTGGCTTGTCGTGGCCTTCAAAGTAGTATATGCGGCCAAGCAATTTGGTGACAAGGGAGATGCAAAAAAGATCATATGCATCAGTGAAGAAACCCATTCCAGCAATCACAATTGCTGTGAAATGGTACCATTGTGTCTTGGCAACATCGAGTGCATTAAGCACTTGCAACTGATCCCTGGCCATATCTGTGTATCTTTTGTCACAAAATTTTCTTACTTTACTTCAATCTCCCAGGTACCTAAGCTTAACCTGAAATACAATCAGAAAAGATCAGAAGATAGTATAAATAACTAGAAGGCGGTGTTGGACAAGGGTGCGCGTGATTCTAGTTAATAAGAGCAAATAAATGAACCATGATGATTCAACGGTGAAAGCTAAGAAAAGCGATAAGGTGATGACTATAAGACAAATTAAAGAGCTACAATTTCCACAGTAGTCAATCTCAATAAGACAGGTTTCAACATGGGGGCCACAGCTTGTACGGGTGGGATTGAAAACCAAGTGCACAGCATCGTGATCGTTAAAATAATTATTTTCATCCAAAATATATATCAACTGTAGAAACTTCATGATCGTTAAAATAATTATTTTCATCCAAAATACATGGGAAGTCATGGAATCAAACAGATCCTAAGATTTCAATTTTTAACTCACCGAGTGCAGCACCAATCTAATGACATTAAATTTTGTTATTTTATTACTCGTAAAGTCACCATCATAGTTCCATTAGTTCGTCAACAAAGTTAAGCAGATAATTATTGCATTGCTATTAAAGGAAGTTGCCATATAGTATAGTACGTACACCTTATGCAGAACAATAAAAAGTGTATTTTTCTTGGGAAGAGTATTATTCATGTGATCCAAGGAGTCTAATAGTCAAATATCATAAAGTGTTACATATCTATATTTATAGATCCAATCCAACAAAATAATTAATGAAATTTAATCGTCAGTAAACTAAATGAAATTTATCAATGACTGATTGAATATAAACATTAGCAAATTAAATTAAGTCTATCAAAAAAACTAACAAAATTTATCTAAAAAAAGAACTAACAACAATTAAAACAACTGAAAAATATCAATAACAGCAATTACCCTTTAACGGAGATGACATTTTCTCACAAACGACTATGGCAAGATAAAAATAATAAAACTAGGTAATATTTTATAGAATAAATATTTTTTTTATATATTAAAATTTATAATAAGTAAATATTTTTTAATATATATTTTAAATTTATAATAATACTTTAAATAGTAATAGTATTAATTTCATAATTGATCTAAAGAACCAAATTAATCTTGTAGGAATACCTAAAACTAAAAGTTTAACCAAAAAGGCAAAGGCCCTAAATATAATACTTAAAAAAATAGAAAATTAAGAATATGAACTGCATGAATAAAAAAATGATAATTATGATTAAGAAATACAGTAAATATTTAGTTGTGAAGATAGTGAGAATACATATCTACAGTAAATGAGATAAAAAAGAATATTGAGAATTCGTAATTGAGGGAACGAAGAGGTGATCGACATGCTCATCTCCAAATTATGTACTCAGTTTTATAATATAGGGTTGATAAAACCCACTCCAAGAAAAATAGTGGACTTGAAAGTATCACGCTTTTTAATATTAGAGAAATGCTAGGCTTAAATTATCGAAACCAATAACAGAACCCATGAACAATGCTCTGCTATTTCATGTCTACAAGAACAAAAAAGAAGAAAAATCGTCCCAACCCCTCATTGCGAAACAAGAAAAGAGAAGAACAGCTATTTTTTTTATAAAATTAAAAAAAAAAACAAAAGACAAAAACAAAGAGGCATAGCATACCTGGATCGGTACGTGGTGGCACGCAGAGAGAACAAAGCGATATCGCGCGCTTTTCAAACGTAGGAAGAGTGCAGGGAAACACGCAAGAAACGACGAAGGAATGTTATTCTTGAGTTGGAGACAATGGGGAAGGGTTCTGTATTTAAGTGTAGCGATTCTCTCTTTTTATCGAAAAAAAGAGAGCATATTCTTCGCATTTACCTGATTCAACTGTGTCATTAATTGTTATGATGTTGTTGGATAAAATAAAACTACTATCTTTAAAGATAATTTTTTTAAAATCTCTGTTACCTAAAATTTCAAATTTACCTTACCCGAATGTATATCTCAAATATATATTTAATCTCTTATATATTATCTCCTACATTCGATGATGATAACATAAATCCAAAGGACCAAAGATAGGACGAAAGATAATGCTAACATAAAGTAGAAATATTATCTCGTTAAAATTGATATAAGAAATGGGATTGTCATTCTCCGTACCTTTTATGTGAAGATTAAAATTTTCTACATTTTGTTTTTGATAATAAAAAAAACATTATGAAATTTCAAAGGTGTAAAATAGGCGTTTATTGTGTTTAGGTATAATATATCATTGTTTTATGAACTTTAATTTTAATTTATAAATAAAAGTAGGTTCAAAATAATTAATTTGAATTAAAAAAAACATTTGAATAAGTTATTTCAAATAAGGTTATGATACATACGCACTTATTACGTACAAACTAACACTTTCAAATAATATAAAAGTTTAACTATTTTATATTCTTAAAATTTAAAATATCATGAATTTTATTGCTCATGAATTTTTTATTCAACTTTTACTTATAGAAATAAAAAAATATATTATAGATTTATAAACTGCAATATATAATTATTTTAATTATTAATAATTTATTTTAAAATATTATTAAATTTAATTTAGAGGTATAAATAAAACATGATACATCGGAAGAGATAGACACCTAAGAAAGTCAATGATACATATAAAGATAAAGAAAAACAATTAAAAATGATTGAGACCTCAAAGATAACTTTTTTGAGTAGTTGAAAAGAATAGTATGTGAAGTACATATAGAACAAAGAGAAAAAAAATGTCTAATTAAGAGAATGGAAACTGTGAAAGTTTCATCCTCCCAATTATATAATAATAATAATAATAATAATAATAATAATAATAATAATATTGTTATGATTGTGGTGCAGGAAGTGCTACAGTACACTCGCACAATAGATATATTAATTCTAGGAGATATTGTGTATTTTTAAAGTTTTAATTTTGGTAAAATGTTTTGAGTTTGCAACGAGATGGATATTAATGACCAATTTTTCTGAATTAATGGTAATAGCTGGTCATTATGAAAATAAATACATATACTAATAAGAATATGTATTAGTCATTAAGATCGTTTTTGCTGGTATATATAGATCGATTTTATTTAATGGAGTTTAATAAATAAAAAACATCATTGAGAAAAAAGAAACAAAGCAGGGATACAACCTAACAAAGGAAGTTCCTGTTGCATCTACCATAACAAAGGACAGCAGAGCTGGAGGACAAAGATTGTAAATCTTTAAAGTAACTATGGAGATTAATATTAATATAAATATTATGAGTTCTTATTATTGTTATGATTATTGATCATTGATAATCTATAATTTGTAACTATTTATAAATGTGATATCTCTCCTTATATTTTTTAATTAATTCTGCAACATATTCCACTACTTCAATTCCTTTCTTCTTCTTTTTTTCTTTCTACCGAACACGGCTATACCAAAAAAAAAAAAAATACATGAACTCTCCTATGTTAATTTGTACCCAACACATTTGGCAGTTTGCTTCGAAAGAGTTTTGTAGATGGCGGAAGGGGAAAAGGGGAAGAACCCTTCAATTTTTGCATGCTGCATGACTAAAGAAACTAAGAGTACCTTTGAATATAGAATTTTAATCGAAATCTAAAATTTATTATTTGAATATTTTTTTAGAATTTAAAGTTTTAGAATTAAAACAGAATTTTAAATAATTAAAGAGATAGAATTTCAATTTTTTTCTAAAATATGAGAAATTAAAATTCTTTTCTTGGTAGAAAAATCTTTCAAAATATTTGTGTATTTTTTTTATAATTTTCATCCACTTTTTCATCTAAAAGTTTTCAAGATCTCGTTCTTGAACTCGCGACTCTTGTCCCGATAATCCTTTTTAAGAAACACCGAGCTTGTGGAGCATTGATCAGTGTGTGGGCGTCTTAGGGGAGAACACGTAGAACTTCACCCGCCAATCAGGGGAGCAACCGTCGCTATCCATCAAGCCGAAGGTACTTGTCGGCACGGAGAGTTTGGGTCATGTCTTGTGTCATTGACTCAATGTTGTTGTGGTCGGGTGTGGTGGTGTATGTATTGTGTTTCGATTTCCCTGTGATTCCTCAATATTTTTCTCTCTTTGAAAACACATTAATCATATTTTTTCTTTTCTTTGCATTTATTTTCTTTCATCCTTTCAATCTTAATTTTTTTTTCAAATACAAAATTTTAAAAATAAAAAGATTTCAACTGAAGTATTTAAAATTTTTAAAATTTAAAAATTCTCAGAATTTAAAAATTCTGGCATCCAAACAGACTCTAACAAAAAATGGTTAAATGTCGAGCTAGGTACTCAAACTTTACTTTCGTATGACAGTACATAATTAATGTATTTCTGTTTGGTGGTGATTCAAAAGCTTTAATTTTTGAAAGACACACTGGCTCTTATGTTCTGAAACAAAAGTCCTTTTAAAATTTAACCCTGGTTGAGAGAAAAGAAAACGAAGGAAAAGAAAAATTTGAAATTTAAATTGGGGGAAAAGTTAAAGGCTGGAAAAAAAAAGGTTTGAATTTTTGTTTTAAGAAATAAAATTTTCTTTTTATTTTTCAATCACTTTCTCCCAAACTAAACGAAGGAAAAATTGTCCTTAATCATATTTTCTTTTCTCCCTATTTTGTTATCTCCCACTTTCAGACATAATGTAAAAAGACAATTAACTATGAACTCAAAAAGCTTTGAAAGAGTTTTGTAGATCGAAGAAGGGATAAAAAGAATAGTCCTTCAATCGATGAGATTGTTCTAATAAAAATTTAAATTGGCACAGTATAATTAAATTGATAAGTATATTCTTTTTACGGTATATTTTTGGATCATTATATTATTCATGTAAAATATTTATTAATTTAGTGTGTGTTTGATTCCATATTTAAAACCTTTAAAAGATGATTCTAAACCATCACAAACACAATTCTATCATTTTAAAGATGTTTAGAGACATATTTCAAACGTGAGTCATTTAGAAAAAATGTAAGTTTGATTTAATATTTTGTTAATGATTAATTTTATTAAAAAATCAACTTATCACATTATCACATATTCAGTGGAATCTTTCTTCTCATTTTTAAACAAACATTATACCTGTGAAGACAAATATAACGGCCATTTTACTGCATTTTTCCCCATGAAGGAATAATGATTGTGTTTAGTAAAATATTTTAACTAATTTTTAATTTTTTTACTAGCTAAAATTATCTTTAGATAATATTTTTAGTAATTTTTAAATTTTTTTGAAATACTACTTAAAGTAATTTTGTTTGAAACGATAGTCTCTATTTTTTTATATTTTTATATTTTTATCCTTGTTGTATTTATTAATTTTTCCAATTATCTTTTTAAAATAAATGTTAATTTTATTATTTTTATCATTGTTTACTTTTCAACTATTAACTTTACCCGACATTTCTAATTTAATAATTTAATTTTTTAACTTTTAGCTATTAATTAACTTAACTTTTAGCTTCAAACATAATCAATATATCTATATTAAAGACATGCATAAATGATGACAAGATCGAGAATAAACAATTATTTTCGGTTATTGCTTTGGTGCACTTTATACTTTGAAGTATTTTATCCTAGACTAGCTAACATTTAAATCTCAGATTATATTCCTTTCCTTTTCGATCTTATCTACATCATGCTAAATAGCAGAAATTACCATGCATGTTATACAGTTTTATTGGAATTTTGTAGCAACTCAATTGGTTGTCTTTATAGGGTTCTCATATTTCTTCAAACTTTTTGTCACCACAACCATTTCATCCAATGGTATGACTGTACAAAATCAATGAAGCTTGTGAAAAAACCCGTGAAGAATCTTTGCTTTTCATGTTTACCTGATACGTTACATGATGAATACGGTTGTCCCACGGTTCTTCTAAATTATCCAATAGGAATAAATTTTAAATAAATAACTAGAAAAGAATAAATTGTCGGACATCCTACAACTTCTAAATTTAAATTCATAAATTATTTTATGATTTTTTTCTCTTTTTTTTCCTACTGAAATCGTTATAAAATTTATAATTTTTTAAGTTTTTTAATACGATCTTGAAGTAATAAATTTTATATATATAAATTATAAATTATTTATAACTTTAAAGTTGTAAATAGTTTTATTTAAAATAATATTTTTATTTAATATTTTTATATTTTTACATATTGTTTTATTTAATAATTTTTATATTTTTGTTTAACACTTTCTATATTTTATTTATTATATATTTTCTTTTTTAATATTTTATTTAATATTTTCTATATTTTTTTCTAATGTTAAGAATTTTTTCATAATACATTCGAACGAATTTGATTTTAAAGTCATACAATTACTTCATCTTCATTTTATTAGTGATTCATTTATAAGAAAAAATATTAAATAAAAAAATATATAAAATTATATAAAATATTAAATAAAAATATTTATTTAAATAAAAAATATATATGACTTTAAAGTGATAAATACTATTAAAAATATAAAAAAATACAACTTTGAAGTTGTATTTATACAAAAAATTAAGAAGTCAGTAAATTTTTTTATAACTTTAAACTCAAAAGTCATAAATTATAGTATGACTTAATCGTTTTTGGATGTTTATTTAAAATGGATCCCATGATAATTTAAAAAAAAAAAAATCCCTAAATGATCTGCATTGTCCAACCTATACATTTGACCATATCAAGTGCCCTTTTTACCATGTGTACTCTATTTTATAAAAAAGAAAACATTTTTTTAAATATCAAACATATATCTCTAGATTATTTTATAACAATTCTTAAATTGAATAACACTGTAGACATATATAAACAAAAGTAATTTCATAGATATATACATCAGTAGCCTTGAATTCTGGAGGTACAATAGCAAAAAGATCAGAGCTTCAAAAATATTGTCCTGTATGGAGAACTAAGCTAGCTATGCTATATTACACTAACAGATACTTTCATAATTCTTCCTTGCCTTCTTATTTTATTACTGTCATATTTATAACGATTTTAACAAAAGATAAGATATGGTATTCCAAATGACTTAACAGAAAAGGAAAATATCCTAATAACAGAATGCAACAATATCGTAATTAGTTATAACTGCAACAATATCGTGATTAGTTATAACTACTTTGCTGAGCTGTCCAAAGAAAGGAATATCCTAAGAGAAGGAAGATCAAGCATAGTCAGGGAGGTAGGCTGGTGTCGTATTGCTATCATACCTGCTGCACTAATCAAATAATAATATATAAAAAAAAAAAACTTAATTTCCAAGTCCCAGGACTACTCATTTCTCCTCCAAAATCAACACTCAGAAACAAGAAAACACAGAACAATATAAGATGAAGAATAGAGGATTCACTTTAGTTTAGTACATTGCCAAACACAACAATTTTACATTAATAGTTTAAAATTTAACTCCACTTTTCTATTGTCTAGACACCTTAAAATAAGCTTCAAGTTTCTTTCTCAGTGCAACATATTCTTTCTTCAATTGTTGGAAGCTCCTCATGCATCTGCATATTCAATAAAAAAAGCCTTCAGTTCTTGGCCCTTACTTTGCAGCTTTTGTAAAACAAATTGAGACTAAAACCATAATCTAATAGTGAAAGATATATTATCCTTCTGCATTTCCTGCCCTGCAATATTCCCAGAACAGATTGCACGCTGCTTTTTGCCTACAATCAACATAACAGTCAAAATGTAGGCATTCTAGTTCTTTTTCCCTATGTATTTTTTCCCTTAAGGAGAATGATATTGCGATGCCCAAAATAATGGAAATACTGTTGAAAAAATATGTTGTTGCTGGGGTTACACAAAGATCAGATAAAGTTCAGTGCTATAGCAATTGTCTTGTCCATTTAGTGCAAAAGAATTGAAGAAAACACTCAAATATTTTTTTTCAGTTGAAGTAATAATTTAGAAGATACAGTAGTAAAGAAATTCTAGAGTGGTCTAATGGACAGAATGTAGGCCAATTGTTGCTTTTGTAGCTTGATTTAATCAATAAAATTTCTTTATGCAGCACATTCCTTGGGATTGATTGCTGCATTTACTTACTTGACTAGAGTGAATTTTTCAGCACTTTTTAGCCGAATATTCGTTGCCCTTCTGCTGTTTTAACAATGGGTTATTATGTTTCTGCATCACTGGATTGTGTTGTTTGTGATTGCATAAGGTATGGTGTTGCACTAAGTTTTAGTTCAATAAACCCACATGCATCACATAGAATCTTTTTTTTTTTTTGAGGAAAAAGAAAAAGAACATGATTGTGTTTGGAAATCAGTTAGTAATCTGGTTTCACGCTTTCCAAAGCAATTTCCCACTTTTCTAGGCAGCAAATGTAACTGGAAAAAATTGAAAATTATTACTTCTACGTTAAACAAGAAGCAAGGTTAATATAAACACATCCATGACTTCGTGTCTTTAACAAATAGACCTTGTAAAAAAATTTCTATTTTGTTTTAAAACTTTTAATTAATCCTTGAACTCTTTCCCGTAACAGTAAATATAGTAAGAGCTCAAAGTTCAAAGATTGTATGAAAGGAGATAAAAGTTAGGAGTGATTATTTACAAAGATACAAAGTTTAAGGTGATCTTATGATTTTTCCCTTCTTTTTATTATAAGCATGTACTGCTGTTCACTATATCAGTATATCACTGAGAGAAAGATCTAAACAAATTTGTCTCCATCTTCGTTCTGCTGTACAAAATGGAGGAAAGAAAATGAAAATAAAATTGTTTTATAATTGCATTAAGATTGTAGAATTTGTCCCTCGGTTGAAGTATGCATACATATGATACCATACCATAACGTGAAGAACTATGCATAGACAGAGGACACCTATAAAACAAAGGAACTCGAGACAAAACTTTTCTCTAATACCTTTTAGCTACATATAAATACACGTATGATTTAGACAACACTTCTAATTAAAAACAAGAATGAAATACACGCACTTTGTAATTGATTTAAAGTTACAGACAGCACCGAGAAACATATATCTACATCATTATTGAGCATCTAGCTGTAGAAAACCCGAAGTAAAATTGTCACACAATAATAGCATCACTAGAATTATGAACTAAGTACTTTGTTGATCAGAGACTTTGGTTAAACTGGAACCGTCCTAGCAGACCCTGCCATCTCTATAGCCTCAGCACCATCATCTTCATTCTCCCCACTCAACTCTTCCAGTGATTTTCCCTTTGATTCTGGTACTAACAAGGTGAATACCATTCCAAAGAAGTTGATCACACCAAGCACAATGAGGGAGTTCTTAACCCCAATACCAGTTGGGTAACCATGATCAACCTTGTTGGGGTTCGTACTTTGTGCAGCATACAAGAATCCAAATGCACCAACAATTGCTCCTGCCTTTCCTGCCGCAGCTGAGATTCCATGACAAGTAGATCTCAGCCTTGCTGGGAAAATCTCTGCCGGCACAACAAATGTGGTGGCATTTGGACCAAAATTGGAGAAGAAAAAGGTGAAAGAATACATCACAACAAACCCAATATTGTTGTGATTCTTCCAGTGATTGTAAGGTATAGCAAGAGCAAACATGAAGACTGTCATGAAGAAGAAACCCATCAATTGGATGGCGAAACGTCCAATGATATCGATAAAGGCCACCGTAAACCAGTACCCTGGCACGGTGCTGCACAATGCTATCAGTGTCTGTGCTCTTGCAATCCTATAAACTTCATGGATTGCATTCATGTCTTGTGCAGGAGGAATCCATCCAATGGCAGTGAAAATGTCCTTTTGGAAAAGGTTCTGGCTGTAGAAGGCAATGTCCAACAAGAACCAAGTTACCGTGGTTCCAACCAAGTGCAGCCCGTGGCGTTTGGCGAATTCCTTGCTGAACAAGCCATACTTTTGGTTTTCACTCTCAACCATGTGCTGCAACTTGTCCTCTTCAGCTTCAACCTCAACTTGCAACACCTTAGACATGTCTGAAGCAGCTTGTTTTGCATTCTTGGCTACAAGGGCCGTGTAGCGAGCCGTCTCTGGCATTTTCATTCGCCAATAGTAGGTAAGAGCAGCCGGGACTGCACCAAACATCAAGATGATACGCCAAACGTAATCAAGCGAATCCACTTTCGATCCAGCTGGATTGTCCTTGTAACTAGGAAGATCGTACTTGTGGTCATATGCAGATGACACAATCAAGGCAACTATTCCACCAGCCATGATTCCAAAACCCTGCATTGCAAACACCGCAGCAATGAATGACCCTCTAGTCTTTTTGTTGGCATATTCAGACATAATTGTAGCTGATAGAGGGTAGTCACCACCAATCCCAAAGCCAAGCCAGAATCTGAAGAAACAAAGTGTGGCCATGACACCCTTAGGGGTGTCGCCAAAAGAGAGTCCCGAGGCAATGGAACACAGAACCATAAGCATAAGAGTTAAGCCATAAACCCTTTTCCTTCCCAACTTGTCACCAAGCCATCCAAAGAAAAGTTGGCCGGCTAAAGTGCCACATAGTGCAACACCAGTCACAGCAGCTTGAACATTAGGAGGAAGAACACCAGGCTTCGGGTTCCTTATGTCTGTGTAATATAACCTCCCCAACAACTTGGTCACAAGGGAAATGCAGAAAAGATCATAGGCATCGGTGAAGAATCCCATTCCAGCAATCACAATAGCTGTGAAGTGGTACCATTGTGTCTTTGCCACATCGAGTGCATTAAGCACTCCTAGTTGTCCTCCCGCCATCACTCACTAACTCAGCTACCTGATGTGCCACAATCAATGATTAGAATTTTCCAGCACAAGAAACAAAAATAAAAAAATAAAAAAAAAGATACTAGTTTTTGTATGTGTCAAATTCAACTATAGTCTAAGACTATAAGCAAGCAATTCCATATTTTTCTTCCCTTCGTACCCCATTGCCCAGAGGCTCTTCGCTATGCGAAGGTATGGGGGAGGGATGTTGTACGCAGCCTTACCTTTGCATATGCAAAGAGGCTGTTTCCGGATTCGAACCCATGACCAACAAGTCACCAAGGCACAACTTTACCGCTGCACCAGGGCTCGCCCTCTTCAATACTAACAATTTGAATGGAAAAGAACTGGTGTTTGCAATAACAGTGAAGGAATGATATAACGAGTTCCACACTTTGTACTAATTATCAAGAATAAAATATTGAATAATCGACAAATTAAGTGTATATTTTAGTAGACTTTTGTAAGAAATTAAGAATTTTAATGAAGGTTCGAAAGGAAAAAAAAATACGGCAGATGTTCATCTTTCTCAGGCTGAAGCATTGGATTGATGAAAAACCCTTACTTTTTGGTATTTTTCTAATATATTCATAGTGAACAGCCACCAAAGTTGAAAATTCCTATAATAAAACTATTACATTAATATATTATATGAATTTGACTCTGAACTAACAACGACTCTATAATTCCAGCTCCGGAAAGCTTGTCATGTAATAGATATTTTCACATAGCCATGTCATATAAAATTGTGTTTATTATTAAATAGACAAGATTTTATGTATGAAAAGAAAGATCAACACAATTTTCTCATATCAAAGTCGTGTGAGAATTTAGTAAAAGAAGGTGAGATCTATTCTCACTTTTCAACCACTTCACCCAAATTGCTTAAGGTGTGGATTCAACCAATGAGTCAACTTCAGTATATACAATGATAGAGAAAATTTGGTTCAGAAATTGGAAATTCATTGGTAATTTGGTACTATTTTTCTTTTTCTGGTGTCCCCACCAAACCAAAAGAACAGAGACGTGAAGAAAAAAAGGGTGTGGAAAATCAACTGCAAACAGGGAATCTACAGGTGTTGAACCAAGTCGCTAGCAGACCATGGGTAGCACGAGGAAACCAGAAAAAACTCAAAATTTGGTAAAAGACAAAATAAAGCATAGACACTGGAAAAGATTTATCATCCTAAATTATAAAAATAAAATAAATTTAAAAAACAAACGGCAGAGGAGAATGGTTTGTGTTTGTGCCAATAATTTCCTGAACAATTAATTCCGTTGAGAAGGTTCGGTTTTTGTTTAGAGGGACGGGGTTGGAGTTGTTTCATGGAAAATCAGCATAAACTGTAGGAAAAAAAGGATGGGTAAGGCTAAAAGTTGTTTCTTTTGTGTTTCACTTCATGGGTATGGAATATGGATAACATAACACAACCACTATTTTGCAAAAAGGGTGAGTGGGTCAGTGGTGGATGATGAGGAGAGGAGAAGAATCACGAAATTGGTCTCCTCGTATCATATCATACGGGTAAAAAGCAAGTTCCAGATTTTTAGCGGTGGAATGGTAATGATTAGTAAATTATAAAATTGGAAAAGGGAAGTGAAGTTGTGTTTGTGCTCTTAGAAAAGTGGGCCTCCCACCAAGGAACTCAACCAGAGGCTACAACTACCAGTGAGTTAGTTTGACTTCCATGCCATGCATAACCAAAAAGTTCCATTAAGGAAAATGAAAAAAGGGTCTCACCTGTTAACAAGGGAGAGGAGGGGGGACACTTGGTTGGTAGTGACCAGGGCTAGGTTGAAGGAGGAGAGAGTGTTTTGTGTTGGGAATGAAGAGGTAAGGAGAGAGGGTGAGTTGTTATATAGTATAGCACAAGACGAAGCTGTCACCAGAAAATAGAAGGAATGGCTTCAAGAATCCAGAATCAACGCAGGTATCTGGTGGTATATGCTCATTCCTACACTTTGTAGTTCACACTTTCTGGTCAACGCTTTCACAAATCGCTTGCTTGCTTCATCTATCTCTTTACGCTCTTTCTAATGCTTTGGCCGCTTGCTTTTAAAGATTATAAGTTTTTTTTTTTTAATGACATTAAAGATTGAAAGTTAAAACCGAAAGAATAAGCTATTGTTATATATATATATATATATATATATATATATATATAACATTGCTTGCTTCATCTATTTCTTTACGTTCTTTTTAACAA
Source organism: Glycine max (assembly GCF_000004515.6). NCBI lineage: Eukaryota > Viridiplantae > Streptophyta > Magnoliopsida > Fabales > Fabaceae > Glycine > Glycine max. Next base: position 42,048,277 of record NC_038246.2, read on the forward strand.
TTGCTTGCTTTGCTTTAAAATATTAAAAGTTAAAACAGACAGAGTATGTAATCATTTTTGTAATTTGGTGTATATATTAATATAAAACAGAGAATATTTTTACATGACAATAAAAAAATATAGAATATTGGAACGAAATTTGAATGAAAATTTAATAAAAAAATATTTTTTTAATTTTGATCATTTAATAAAATTTAATAATTAATATTTTCCCTCTCATTCTTAAATGAAAATTATTATTATTATTATTAATGATAGATATTACAAAATCCAACAAATTTAACATATATGATAATTTATGATTTTTTTAACTACTATGATATTAGTGTGGAGTATTCACCAATTTTCTTTGTGATTAATCCGTGTAAAAAAAAAAAAAAAAGCTTGGTTGCCCATATTTATTGTGGTCTCCCTTCACAATTATGTTTTTTTCTTAGACTAATAACTTGTTGGGATATGATAATTTATGATTGAGATGAAAAACTAATTATAAGATGAAATGTTAGTTTTAAATTTTTCTAAACTTTATTCATATATTTTAGTTTGTAATTTTGTTGATGTAGCTAGTCACACATAATAAATGAGATTGGTATCAAACACAATAGGTTGAGGGACAACCACGATGTTTGACCCAAGAAAAAAACTATTTTCTTTTGTTGTCTTCTTCTCTTTCTCACAACAAAATTTTTAAATTGTAAACAATATGACATAAACTTAACGTTGTTGGCGTGAGCCTACACGGTAAAGACATTTATTTTTTAAATGGCTTAGGATGCGACACATAGAATATCTTTTTGGCTAATCCAATTCTTGGATATCCATTTTGGTATGTATACGAGAGGAGACAGGACGACCTTTAGAATTTCTTTTCATCTTCGGGTCGGGGCAGATTCTTGGCTCATGAGATAGTGGTCAATATGTTTCGTTGCGCAATTCAACAAACAATCTTCTGTACACATTAGAGACACTTTTCAATGTATACACATGATGTATGTAGTTCCTATACTGATGGTGAACATGCTTACAAGCAGCAGTAACATGAGACAAGGCATGTGCAATTTTTAGAATTTGTCATAGTCACACCACCCTTCATCTAGCTTAAATCAAAAGTGTCCCTAACGCATTGATGTAAAACAAATGTGTCTTTGATACATTTAGGGTTTAGTATCCATAATTAGGGTTATGGTTAGGGTAAGGTTTCAAACCTAGGGTTTAGTTAATATATTTAGGGTTTGGTGTCCAGAATTAGGGATAGGGTTCATGGTCATACTTAGTAAAAATGGTACATAATTAGGGTTTAGGTTAGGTTTCATTGTTTATCATATTCATGTATTAAACTAATTAACAGAAATGTGCATGCAAATTTTCATAACAAGAAAAAATCATTTTTATCTAAAAAAATTCATTCCATGAGGATAACTTTTTGCATCTAGATTATTATGTGTATCAGTTATTTTGATTCAAATAATGTTGCATTTTCATAGTTTTCATGTTAATGAAGTCAATAAGACAACTTTTGGGACTCCAATTGACCTTGAAACACATTAACAAAGTGGTCAAAAACAAGAAAAATCACTAAAATTCCAAAATTTCAATTCATGAGGACAACTTTCGACACCTAGGTTGTTGTATGTATCAGTTATTTTGGTTCAAATAATGTTTCTTTCCCATAGTTTTCATGTTAATGAAATCGATAAGACAACTTTCGAGATTGATAATGAAGTCATGGTTTAGGTTTAGGGTAGCAGTAAGGTTTTTGATTGAGGTGATGTATTAGACTACCTCATTGCATATTATATTTATAATGTTTAATGACTTATCACATGCACATTAAAAAGAACGGTCAAAATCTCACTGATAAAATCAACGACTTAGATAAAATTGATTGAATCAACGCATGTTTAATGACCAAGATCACACTGTCAAAATCAACTATTTAGATAACACTGGGTAGAGCAACGCATGTTTAATGACCAAGATCCCACCGAAAAAATCATCGGCTTAGATAACACCGATTTGAGCACTACATGTTCAATGATCAAGATCCCATTGACAAAATTAACACTCAAGATACAATGCATGCAATGTCATCATATGCACACCGACTCACTTTCTCTCGTTCTCTCGTATATCACTCTTTAACTTCTTTTTAACATTAGTACCAAAGCCTAAACCATGAAAGCTACAATCATTCACCTTCTTTGGAAACAACACCTTCATAGACCTGGAGAAATATGTAATACGTTATGTTTAATTGAATATTAATTATTTTATGATTTAAAAATAGTCATGTTGTTATTATTTTGATTTCTACAAATGATGTAATCCAGTCATATGCTCAAGATATGTCTTCTCTAGATCCTAGAATTGAATCTTTGTTGGTTTAGGTTGGGTTTTCAGATGTTGCAAAACTCGGATAGATTAAAATCAATGATGTTTTAATGATTTCTTTGGAAGAACAAACTGTTGTTCCTAATAAATAACTTCAATCATAAGAACATGGGCGAGTTTGCGGACAACCAACAAGAAACATGCAACCTCACATATGTGGAACTAGTGAACACAGACAACATTAATTACCCTTGTTAACTTATGGTGTACTATGAATGTCAGTTTGTTCTTATTAATTGATTGAACATTGAACATTGTATTTATTGATTGAGCACTGCATTTTTCTTAGACGAATTCATTAAGCATTGCATTTTCTGAGACGAATTTTTTGAACAATGCTTTTATCAAGATGATTTGACCTCATAATGCTTTTTTCGAGACAATTTGAGTGAACAATACTTTTTATGAGATGATTTGATTGAACACTATTTTTTTTTAATTCGCAAACCAACTATAATAAATCAAGACACAATCTAAACTGCTTTTGAGTTTATCACCTAATACAAATAGTAGTAGGGGTTAAATGAACCTCAACACCTTTACTTGATATTCACCATATTGCTTAAAACATGGAGAGTGCATCCATTGTTATGTATTGTAATGGTGACATGATTCCATCATACAAAGGGACACACTCTACCACTAAGCTAATAGTGAGAACATGTCGTTTGATGCCGTAAGAAAAATAATTGTTGACGTCAACAGAGGTTGTAGAATTTTACTTGATCTTTTTTATCGTCAACCAATTTACATAGATGATTGTGTTGAATACAATTATATGGAGCTCAAATGCGACAATGATGTGAGAATTTTTTTTTTCATTTATTCGGAATTTAGTACCAAAGGTTCAATTGAGTTGAATACAACTTTTAGGCGTTTTCCAAATGAAATCCTTGTTTTGATGCAAAAACCAAGAAAACCAATAACTGTTGTTGAGATCATTACTCTGATGCGTAATAAATCTGTATAGTCATTGCATAAATTAGTTGTTCTAACTTTTTTATGTACTTTAATCTAGTCTTTGAGTTATTTATCTTTTTATTTTTTTTTTCTTCTTCAATCTAGATAAACTTAGTTTCATCTTTTTCTTTTTCTTTTTTTAGGTATGTTTACTTTCAATTTATGTCACCTATTCTTAATATTTCATTTGATGAATAATTGTTTCTTAAAAAAATATTCTTTGATAAAAAATGAATTATGAGTGTTTTCTTTTAAATAAATTAATTGAAAATCATCTTAGTCTTGGAAATTTATTTCCATAACAATAGTGGAGATACAAGGTGCATGTTGTGTCATAGAAAGGAAAACATGATAAATAATTTTAAACAAAAAAATCAATATAAAACTAACAACAACATATGCCAAAAAACATTTGTTAGTTCTAATATATATATATATATATATATATATATATATATATATATATAAATTTAAATATATACAAACAAAATATTAAAAATAAATAACAAAAGATTTTTTTTAAAAATCAAACACATCGATTCTTAGATTAAAAAAAAGCATGTTGAGAATTGATTCCTTGAGAATCAAGTTTCTCAATGTACCATGAACTGATTTCTTAACTAAGGAAAAAAAAACGTGAGAATTATTTGTGGATTTTTTTTTGTATTTTTTAGGTAAAAAAATCCAATAGTATGCTCTAAAAAAAGTTCAAGATAGTAATAATTATTATTTTATTAATTATACTCTTGTATTTATACTTATTAAAAGAAATAATAGTAATAATAATAATATTATATGAAACTGCAGTAAAAAAAATATATGAAATGTTTGAATAATGAATAAAAGATATAAAAATATATTAAAAATTTGATTAGTTTTAATATGAATAAAAATACCAATTATATCTCTTAAGTTATATTCTATAACTTTAAATTACAACTTAAAAAAGTGATAAAAAATAACATAAAGGAATTATAAACAATAATATTTTTTTGAATTAGAAGTGAAATAAAAAAATAAGAAGAAGAAAATAGGAGTGATAGAAATAAAATAAAAATGTATTACAAAAATGTATTTTTGGAATATATAAAAATAAGAAATAAATAAGTGGATATTTTTTTCTCTACTTATTTAAATAAATAGAATGGTGGTAGAATATAACAATAAACATTTATCTCCAATTTTATCATAACTTAGAAAATATAAAATATTTTTTCTCTTAAATAAATATTAAGAAAGTAATTTTTTTATTCAATCCCTATCCTCTCTATTTCCTTTTTTTTTTCTTTCTATATATATTTCCAGTCAAATTAGACGGAGTAAGCATCAAGCTTATAGGCTTCACAGATTTTCTATGACTGTTAATTGTACTGCAGGCAATCAATCACACACGTAGGTCATACTATTTAATGTTCCGACCGGATTAGATGTACATCTTAATTGCCGTACCAACGAGGAAATAGGGGAATCAAGTCATTTAATGAGTTGTTTAAAATTAAATAATATTATTTAAATTTTTTTATTGAAAATGATAACTGAATTATTATTGTTTATATAAATAATTATTATTTAATTGATTATTATAAAAAAAAAATTAATCTAAAATTTAGTGTGATTCAATAAATACTTACTCTAGTCATTTTTAATATTAAAATAATTTTTTTAAAAGTTGTTAAATTTATATGATATTATAGGATTTATAAATTTAAGATAAATAAATTTATTTAAACAATTATGTATGTATTGTAGATGCTCTAAGAGCTATATAGTTAAGTGTTTATTATGATATAAAATAATAATATCTAGTCAAATATTTAATTTTATTTGAAATAATTTTTAAATGATTTTATATTTTATATAATTTTTTCTTAAAAAAAATAATTTCTTATCATGCATTAATAAGTAGACAATAAGAATTTTAAATTATTTATCATTTCATTGAAAGTTTTCATAAACCTGCTTAGACTTTTTTTGAAAGGATAACATTTTTAATTTTTCATAAACCTGTTTATAATTTTTTAATTTTAAAATAAATTAATTCAAACATGTGCTAAAATTTTACAAGCAGGATTTCTAGCGGCATAAATAGAACCTAAACCTTCCGGATAGAGTGTTCTATTTGTTTTTTACTTCAAATGTTTATACATTAACTCATTTTAAATTTTATCTACTCAAAGTTCATTATTCAAAACATCAATTTTTACTCAAAATAAATAAAAAAATATCTTTTTTTCCTTCAAATCTAATCTTACATCCTATATAAAGTATTTTAAATTTTACTAAATTTCATCTGATTTCTCACTTTTCAACTTTTAAAAGTATTTCTGCTCAAACTATCACAAATTTTTAAGTATTTAGATAAAAATAATAATTTGATAATTTCTAATGTAAAAGCTAAATAATTATAGATCGCATTTATTTAATTTTAAAATTAAAAACCCTATTTTGTTAAAAATAAATAAAGTCAAAATCGTACATAATTTTAAAAATAAAATAAAATTACAACCAAATTCTACGACCTTACTTTTTTTTTTTTTTATAATCCATCTTCATCGTTGAAACGTATTATTGTAGACTGACTCATAATAATTTATCAATCTGACGTAAACATGTCCTTCATTTATATGTTAGTAGGTCATTCTATCCAAATTCCTTCCGATCTCAGTCGCATTTCCTAAACCTTAGTTGACATGTGATGTTGTATAAATTACAATTACAACAATAAAAGTCATGCCTATATGCATTATTGAAAAAAGAAATTATAAGGTTATATAAAATAAAAACTAGTACTAGTTATTATGTTTTCATACAGATTATTTAAATTAAATATCTATATTTGGATACAGAAAAAATGTCCTTGGTCAAGTCCCATCCTCGTCCAAGTAATGATCGTCCTTAATAATTAGTGTCATGATGCATATGTACAAAAGCATGAATGATCGATGCTCTAGAAATGTCATGCACTTCTTGATAGACTGAACATACTTGAAGATAAGTTGCCTCAGCTGTCACAACCCTCTCCTCAGCTTTAACATCTTGCCATATAGCTTTGTTAACCCATCGACCTTTAGCACCCACTTGTGCAAGTCTAACCGATTTGTGTTTGTTATCTGGATAAGACGTTGCTAAAAAGTCCTATTGTTCAATCTAAAAACAAAAACATAAAATAAGATGCTTATTTTGTTTAATTAACAACCAAAACATATATGATTTATTGGCAAATTACATATGTATTCTCTAAGAGCGATGATCAACTTAATCATTATATTTTTTTTTATGGGTGGCTAAAAAGAGCTTATAAGGATATTCACAGATTATCCAAGTTTCTCGACTTAATTAAGGCAACAAATGTATTTAGAAGACTTGGTACTAGGGTTTTGTAAACTTGCAATTATTGAGCAATTGTTCATTGTGGAATCTAGTTACAATTAATAGTAATATATTCTGAAGGATGCATATTCATGATTGTGTGGGCAAAACAGACGTAACGGCGCTGCGAGCGAATATCAAAGATCATTGGTTTGGCCACTTGGCATTCTTACACCAAGTCAACTCCTCCGTTCCATCTTATCCCTTCTTCGTTCCCATTCACACTATTGATCATTCCATCTATCATTCATCCCTTTGTAACATCAATGGCCAGCTTCCACAATTTCACTTTCACTATCATAAATTTTAATTTTAAATTAAAGAGCTACTATGTTTACAATAATCAGTTTGATCATAATATGAGAATTATGATCAAGTGTCTTAAAAATACTAGTTAAGATTTTTTTTTTTTAAATATCACCAATTTAATTATTTTTTTAATCACTTTGATTCAGACTTTTGGCTATTTAATAAAAAACCTTTATATATCACCTTAAACTTTGAGGCGGGGTAGGTTTTTTTTTTCATAATTCTTTTTGAGGCTGTTTTTCCGGCCGTTTTAGGTTAAGAGTGTTAAATTTTTTTTGTTCTGAGTTACCTTTTGTTCACAGTAGTATATTCTAGTTTTTTTTCAGTAGTTTTTTCTAGTTTAAATTAGAAGTATTTAAAATTGAATCAAATCGAACATAAAATAAAATAAAAAAATGATCCAGCAAACTGCAAACCGTATAAAAATTGATGTTCATTGATTTGGTTTTTGTATTTTAAAAATTGTGCGGTTTGGTTCAATTCAGTGACACTTGAAAATAAAACCAAATCACAAGCATCACTAGAAATTATTGTTGTAATTAGTATTTTGTTATTAGATATTTATTTTTTAAGTTTTCATGGTTGAAAGATAAGTATTATGAATGTTGTTATATTATTTATTTTTTTAGTTCACCTGTTGTAACTTGAAAGTAAGTATTATGTTTTATTTTTTATTTTTAAGTTTAATGGTTACTTTTTAGTTAAATGATTTTTATTCAAGTATTATTTAACTCAAAAATAATTATTATTTTATTTTAAGTTTAATTGTTGTCCTTTCTTAATGTTGATTGTTAAACTAGTTATTATTTAAGTTTTATTTAATTAATAACAAATTTTTTAAAAGCAGAATCTTTAAATCGGAAAAATCCAGTAGAACCAAATCCTAAAAGATTGATTTGATTTTTGTAAATAATTTAAATTGAATCAAACCTCACCACACTTGCTTTTTTTGTTTGGTTTGAATTAATTTTAAATTAAAATCGTACCGCAAATATTCCTACTTTAAATAATCTTTTATATTTTTAGATTTATTTTAATAAAAAAATTAAATAAAGTTCTGTATATAATTATTATTAAAATATAAAAAATTTAAATACCATGTATATAAAGAATTGGTAATGCATTTTATCGAAGATTATTTAATGTTAGAAAATATCATATTTCATTGTTTGACTTTAGAATTTGATAATAAAAATATACGAAAATTGATGTAGGCTTGACGAATTATTTTATAACTTAACATTTTTTCTATAATAAAGATAATAAGAAAATTGATCATAAAACAACAGTGTCTAATTTAAAATAATTCATAACTTGTAACAAGAAAAAAAAAGTATCTTTACCATGTCTGATACGTGTATAAGCCTTCCCTTTCAAAGCTTTATTGTTTATTTTTTTAATTTTGAACATAGATAATCCGAAAGAGGAGATATTTTTGGTATAAAAATATGGAATTAGAAATGTCCAATGCCTCAAACGATGTGTCATTAGTCACATCAATAGGAAGTTGCTATGCAACCGAAATAGGTCGTATAATTCAACCCGTCGCTGTAAGTGAAGCCTGAAAACAAAATAAATAAAAGGAAGCCCCAAAGGCGAAGGGATCGAAGAGATTACGGGACAAGGGTGGAATGGCAATTGTCAAAGTCAACTGACCAAATTAACCAAAATCCAAACATATCGATACCAACCAATTCATGTAATTTGGATTTGGCCAATGTCCTCACTCTTACGTGCGAGTCTTATTAATATTGTCATGTTGTTAAGGACCAGATTTCCTTCCCAATTGGCCTTCAATTAGCATCGTTCCACGCTGTTTCCCTTTGGGTAATGTGTATACCCATCATGTTAGGCCCACCTTATACAATGAAGTGCAACTACATAACATTGTCATTTGTCAAGGTTAGGAGGATGCTTTTCTGTTTGTCGTCACCCTTATGTTGGATAGGAATATGACTCCATGAGTATTATTTTGTCTCCTATTAGGGTTGTTAACGCGTTATTGCTTATAATTATTTTATTATGATGTATATTCATTTAAGAATTATGCTTGCTTAATCCTTTCAATTGCCTCTTGGGATATTTACATTTTTTATTATGTTATTGATGTAAACCGGTAAATATTTACTAGTTTTGTTAATGAATAATTTTTATATTGATTAATTTTAATAGAATTTTACTTCTTACTTGTATTTTTTTATATAAAACTTGAACTTAAAATTTTATTTAAGATATTTAATCTTTTAAATCTTAAAATAAATGTCAAGATTAAACATATAAGTTAGGTTTGTTTTTTAAAAACTTATGTAATTTTTTTAATTGATCACATGATTTTTTTTTAAAAAAAAAGCTTTTAGTCTTGATCTCTTATGTGTGATTGTAAAAAAAGTAAAATTTATTTGTTTTAGTCTTTTATAAAAATGTCTTTTTCACGATATATCTCCTCATGTATACGGATAGGTTGGATCTGATAAAAACAATATGGATAGGTTGGATATTTGTTATTGAGTTGCTTATGAAATATAGAATGTTCAAAAAGAATCTCGGTGAAAAATTGAATGAGCTGCAGACACTATGAGTTTGTGACTTGCTAGGACTAACACCTCACCGATTAAATGTCCTAAAATGTTCAGACTAGTCCTTCTTTGACAAAACTTATAAAAAGGTGCATTGGTGCATGAAGCTCCCACCATTGTGGGGTTCTAGGGAGGGTTCGATGGAGAAAACCTAATCCAAGCAAGCAGGAAGGCTGTTCACTATGATTACACGCTAAAACTCACAAGAAAACTTTATTGTTATGCCACCCCTTTAAGAATCTCGTTCTATACTCGCACTTGATATTACTTAGAGTCCTGTTTTAAGTCTTTGATTTTCAGCATGTATCAATAGTTTAAGTCCCAACATTAGGATTTTCTTTTTGATAATTTTATCATTTTTTGCTACATTAATGTTAGCATTTGGGTTTAATAGTTGCAAGCTCTGGGAATGGATTCAAGGAATCAAAATATCTTGCCTTTTGTTGGAGTGCTATATGCTAGACTGTAGTTGTGCACCCAAAGTCAAACTTATGAGGCATTTTATCTAGAGGCTTTAATATTTGAAAATAGCACACAAGGGTATCAATCATCATAGAAGCAGCATTGTCAAACTCTCGTTTGTAATTGTTAGAAGCCATAAAGATAGTTATAAGTTGTCTCTTATCAAAGAATTCATATCCGTCTTCCACAACTTGTAACATGGAGTATAATAAACAAATTGTAAATTTTAATTCCTAGCTATTACAATCGCATATTTAAAAGGAATTTGAAACAATTTGGCTATATTTTGAAACAACTTACTGATCGATAGAAGGTTGTTTTGATAGTTGACTCTGAGTCAACTAGCTAGTCTGACAAGCAGGATCACCTTCATACAAGTATTTTATTTTTAATTTTTTGTTAAACAACGGATTACAAGTTCATGTGATGTAGACTCATTGATCATAGCACAACTATACCAGCTAGTCTAATTAATGGGTCCAACGTAACGTAGCACACCACGTGAACTCGCCATTCAATTAAAGCACCATACGGATTGTTTATCATGGATAATGTATCTCTCTTACAAAACTGTATTTTTTATTATTAAGTTACAATAGATAAATTTTATTTATTTATTTTAACACAAGGCTTGCTCTAAGAGTAATTAAAACTCAAATTTTAGACCTATCAACAAAAAAATGTTATTAGTTTATATAAAGCAAAATATTCTCACATATTGACAAAAAAAAAAATATGCCAGTAAAAATGGCCTAACATATAGTTTTTTTTTATTTAAAATATATTTATCTTATATCTCACTTATTGTTAAATTGATTTTCTCTTAATATATTTATCTTTTGTCATAACCAAAGTTATGTTACCTTCACTGTATAAGTATAACATTTGTTTTTTAATTTGACTATGACAATAAATAATAACTATTTTTTTCATGGAAACGATAACTATTTTGATAGACAAGCATACCTTCTTGGGCATCCTCTTCCTCAAATATATGAACCACATAAACCAACGACACTTTCAGTTCTAGTTTAGTACTTTGGATTTCAAAATAATTTCTCAGTCCTGGCCAACCATCAAATGGGATCATTCTCATCATAATTAGGCAGTTTCAGAATCTTAAACATTTCTGAAGATTCATCTTCATAATTGATTGAGTGAACATCCACGAGATGTGGATCACGAGATAAACAATTCTAATCTTTGGACCTTCAATAAAGACTGCATTTGAGGTTAGAATTGGATTTGCTTGTCTCATCATTAATCTTGCAAACATGCTGCCCTTGTTTCTTCAATCCCCCAACTCTTGAGTCCATCCTCGTTGATAATGATAAATGATAACTGGAAAAATTGAATTTAATTGATAGTCAATTTTAACTAAGAATAATTAAAATTTTTTTATTTTATTGTTGTTTTTAATAAAATAATGAGAATTTTAATATATTTTAATTTTTGACTAGTAGGATTTAAAAGAAGAAAATTATTTTGAGGAAAAAAAGTTTAAGATTGGGTCAAGCACAAACTTAGCGCGAAGAAGACTCACTAAGAAACCCAAAGGCGCTTTGCGCGAATCTCATGCGTTAAGCGCATGCTCAGTGCCATACTCATTAAGCCAAGAAGGCCAGCTTAGCACAAGGTTGTATGAATTTTAAGTTATCTTATGTTATAGAAGGAGTAGAGCAAAGGAGGGAGGCACACGAAACTGAGAGCTCTTTATAATGAATACATCTTGCTTGAGTATCTCAAATAGCAGAAACCCTCTTTATATATCATTATCCCCTACTCTTCCTTTATCCATCTTTTTTCTTCTTTCATCCACGTCAACCCCTAAAGTGTAAAGGATCTGGCAATGCGAGGTTAAACCCCCTTGTTGGGAGCCTAATAGCCAATACTCTTGTAATGTAATCTTTCTCCTTATCATCTATTTAATGCAATTCCAATTTTTTTTTTTTTCTGTGCTTCTATTGTTGCTGATTATGGTCTGATCATCCATACTCATGCATTGTTTAATAAGTAATGCATTAAAAAATAGTTATGTTCTAAGGAAATAGGAAAATGACATCTAAATGAAATCATTGCTAGGAATAGAGTGATGCTTGTTTAGCCTATTTCATGCATCTTTAATCTTAATGCGATTTATTATTTTATTTTTGCAAAGGAATAATTTGGGAGAGGAAATAGATAAATTAAGCTCTGCGGGAACCAAAGATAGGGTATCATAGTAGATGCGGATGCAAACTGACATGCTAGGTCCCAACACATTTGCATTCTGGATTCATCCTTCACTTTCAAGTTATTGTTTATTTTTCTTGTTTTCTTATCTTTTAGTTTTGTCCTCTAATTTCCCACTTACAACTTTTTATCTCTTTTACCCCTTCTAATGGTTTAAAAATTGGGTTTGCAACAAATCCAAGTAGTCTATGTGGACTCATACTCGGACTTCCGTTTTACTTTACTACTTGTGATAAATTGATATACTTGCTAACGAGTTAACAATAGACTCGAGTTTGAACACACAAACTAAAAGATTTAATTGAAAGAATTTCGGACTTAATACATATAGTAAAAGACACTATCAAGACTACTCTCCTTCAAAGTTCAAACAAACTTCAACAATTTAACACAACAAATCAGAAATCTGTCACGCATACTATATATAGAAATACACACATCTGTTATATATAGAACACATCATATAATTGTCCCAGGATTACTAAACACTCATAACTATGCTATCAGTGTCTCTATGTGTATTATGCGACCTACAAGAAGCCTCTAATATGATGGTTTTGCATCAGTTTACAACAAACTGAGAAAACAACTTATCACAAGTATAACCTAATGTTATCTACAAATTCATCATCTAGCTGATCCACATATATAGCTAAATAAGAATAGAATGATTTATGCTGCTATAATACTTGGAAAATATCATTTCCTAATTTTTAGCATGTCATTTAGCCAATCTTATCACGTCATCTCATTATTTTCATCGGATATATAGTACTTCAGGTCACCAAAGGAAAAAATCCAAGATAAAAAATTGGCCTATATATGTAAGGTATGTAGAACATATATATTCTAACCAACCAAGTGACAACATTCACAATAGTGAAATAACTTCCAAATGACATTCAAAGGTGTGATGCGTTAATTCACTATAATACAAAGGAAGATCGACAAAGAGAATATAGGAGGACTGAAGGAGAAGAAAACTAACCCCTCAGTCCTCCATTTGTATTTGGCAATATTGTATAAGGGACAACTATGCCAGCAGAAGACAGAAGCATTCAGCTATCCCTAAAAGGTAAAGCGGAGATAATATCCAGTATTCCTCATAGCTCTTGGGTTGTATCGATAATTGTATTGTTCCTTCACATTGAAGCGAACACTGATAACACTTCTTCCAAGTCAACTTTGGCTATGCACCAAACATTTACTAATTGTACTCGCGCTCATCAGGTCATGCTTTAGCACCAAAAAATGATTGCTGGAACTGGTGGGGAACAAAAGAAAGATTTTAAACATTTCAGAACATATAGTGCAATGTTAATGGAGAAGGACATGTTCTTGGATTCAGCTAGACAAAGAATAAAATAGAAAAATCTTGATAAGTTTCAAATAAGTTTAGCAGTTAATAGATTCTAGAATAGCATACTATATAATCTGAGTGCAACACACAATGAGCTACAGAAACTGAGTCTGTGACCAACACTAACACCTCATCAACTATTGACTTAAAATATTCAAACTAGTCCTTTGAAAAAACTTATAAAAAGGTGCATTGGTGCATGAAGCTCCCACCATAACCTTAAAGGTATATAACTGCTGGAACTTATGATTACCCGCTACAACTCACAAGAAAACTTCATTGTTATGCCACCCTCTTAAGAATCTTGTTTTATACCTGTACTTGATATACTCAAGTTCATGTTTTAACTATTTCCTTAAGGTTTTCAACATGTATCAATAGTTCAAGCTCAAATCAACTTATGTTACATTATTAATTTTAGCATTTTTGTTGAATAGTTGCAAGCTCTGGAATGGATTCAAGGAATCAAAATACCTTGGCTTTTGTTGTACTCTGCTTAACTGTAGTTGTGCTCCCAAAGCCAAACTTACTAGGCTTTTTATTTTCTACTGGCTTCAATATTTGAAAAGAGCACACAAGTGTCTCATCAACAGTCATCATAGCACCAGCATTGTCAAACTCTCCACAGTAATTAGGTGCCGAGAAGATAGTTACAAGTTGTCTGTTAGCAAAGAATTCATATCCGTCTTCTACAACCTGTAACACCCAATATAATCAGAACATTGTACATTTTGATTCCTAGCCATTACAATCACATATTTAAAAGGACTATGAAACCTGATGCGCCCTGCAAATCAAATCAAGATCATGCTTCTGAAGGAATTCTGTCACCCTGTCAGCACCAAAAGTATAGGAAACTCCGCGTTCATTTTCTCCCCAACCCCGAATGTCACTACTAGGATCAGACCAAAGGAGATCACATAGTAGACCAGTTTCAGGTACTTCAATAGGACGTGGCAAACCCTTTATCTGATTTAAATTGTGTAACTCAGGAGAGAGTCCACCATGCATACAAAGTATCTTTTCATCAATTAGAGCTGCCACTGGCAAGCAGTTGAAACACTCTGTGAACACTTTCCAAAGCCTCACATTGTACCTTCGTTTACACTCATCATAAAATCCGTAAATGCGGTTTATAGAAGCACATTCATGGTTTCCCCTCAGAAGGAAAAAGTTGTTGGGATATTTTATTTTATAAGACAGAAGGAGACATATTGTCTCCAAACTTTGCTTCCCACGATCAACATAGTCCCCTAAAAATAAGTAGTTATAACGAGGAGGCAATCCACCATACTCAAAAAGTCGCAGAAGGTCGGAATATTGACCGTGGATATCTCCTGGTAACATAGAAAAATGAAACAAAATGTTAATTCCAACTTCCAATCTTAAATAACATAATATAAATTTCAGTCTGGACAAGAAAATAGTTGCCTAGAAGTTTAGACCAAACTCCAAATTTAGATATTCAGTTATATAATTCTGCAAAACAGATAGAATTGTCTTTGGAGTAACTTTCACTCACTTGACAGTGTCAACTGGTTCTAAAATTTAAGTTGGTTAGGGAGTGGATATAAGGTGGAATTGAGAGGAAAGAGGTAGGAGGCAGAGGAGTGTTTTCAGTTAGTCGATTCAATAAAACAGTGTTTTAGTTTCAATTTCTTAGCAGAAATACAGTTTATTTATAATGCAAATCCTGTCACTATCTGTTTTAACAGTTTGATGAAGACATCAGGAGGCCATAAACTGGGAAAAGCTTCTGCCATTAAGCTTAATACTTGAGAATTTGGAAAGCATAAAACTTAAGCTTATGCACACGGGGCTGTGAAGTTATTGGCACATGAGATAGACAATTTGTTGTTACATATAATGCACCTCAAGAGATTTAAACTTAAGACACTGTTGAAAATCAATAATCGATTGGAATGAATTGGAATAAAATCATTAATTGAGACCCCATCAACAAAATTTTTATGAAACCAGAAATATATTACTGGAAACTAGAAAGTTGAAACGAGAAGCTGAGAATGAAGAATGAAATATGGAGAAAATCATGCAAACAATGTCCAAAAAAATGATAATAGTAATTTCACTCAAACTGACAAAACTTATTAGTGCTTAAAAGCAAATTTAAAGGTCCTATCTGCGTTTAACAATTTAGACTACTTCTGGAACTTGTTTCAGTAATTTAACTACTGGGTAGACTACTTAAATTTTTCTTCATAAAGAAACAATAACCCTTGGCAAAAGAAAATTCATGTTTTTATTTTTCTTAGGCATCAAACCTCGAGAGAAAGCAATAACTATTTCAAGGGACCAGGTGCAATTAGACTTCTAAGTCATTCAAAATTTTCAAGGTTACTAAGATAATGAGAAAGAAAAGGGAAATTTACTAAGATAAAGCTGAATTGAGCGTACTTCTATGAAACAATCATGAGAACAGAATAAGAAGAGAAACTTTAACATTCCAAAAAACAGAATTTAACATGAGCTCTTCTCTTTCAAAGAGGAATGACCTCTTTTACTTCAATATGATAATATAAAATGCAATTTATTGAATCTAATAAAAAAAACTCGTAATTCTAGAGCTCATAGCAAGTTATAAATATTCTAATTCAAATAAACACAAATTTTGGGTTCTAGGAAGGGCAAGACATATGCAACACAAAACTATATCCTACTAAGTGAGGAAGGCTATGGAACAACAAAGCTTTATCCTTCCAAGTGAGGTAAGCTATGGATCACACTTTGCGCAACCTTACCAACATAAGAAAAGAAAAAGACAGCTTCCCAAGTTGTTGCAAATTTGATCTCCAATTCAATTATAATAACTTCCCCTTATCCTATAATCTAAAACAACTTTAGACCATAACGTTTTGTACAAAAAGAATTATCCTATAGCCTTAACTTGTGTTTTAGTCAGACACACAATAATTCACACATGCAAAAAGCCACTCGGTAAAAGTCATCACAAAACTCACATGATTATGCAATAATTAAATTGACTAAGAAATAGAAACACGTGATTGATTGAGGGAGGGCAAAAACAATACCACATATCTTAATTGGTGCCTCGAGTTCCAAGAGGTTGGGCTGCCTCATAAATATATCCCTGGAGACAAGACAAAGCTGCTTGATCTCAGCCTCAGAAAGTTGCACCTGCTTCCCTGGTCTGCCTCTCACTTGGAGAAGCCTATTGATGATATTATCAATAACCCCACGTTCCATTCTCAGTCTGAGGTTTCAAAAGTCAAGATAACAAACAAACAACAAAGTGAAAGGAAAAGAGGCAGTAGTAGTAGGTAGCCAAGATAATAACAGCAGTCTGATGTTGTCTATATATCGGCAATGATCATGTTGAAAACAAAAATAGAGAATAAAGAAGACAAGTAAGTGGCTTTAAGTCAAATTCAAACAAGAAGAGAAGACCCTTTTGTTTATTTGTTTTGAGTTTTGTGTCTAGGAAGGAAAGGAGTGGAGGGAGTTGAAAAGTGGAAAGTGAAGAAGAACATATTCGAACGCGTAGAGAGAAGAATAAAGTGGGGGTGTGGTGAGTGAGTGCGTTGAGGTCCCAGCAGGAACTATGAAATTAAACTTAGAGACATAGTAATAAATATATACATGGGAAGATGACGCGGTTTGAATCTGCATACATAGATTTGCCAATAGGTTGTTCCTCCTCACTAAACTAAACAAGCCAATTGCTTAATCATCACAGTGTGATGGAAACACTACCCGCCACTAGTCTGCAAGCACCAATCTATTGGCCGTATTTGTCAACAAGTTAAATAAGTAACAAGCCACCGCGCATCATTGATGGTGTCATAATCAATTTAATAAGGTATATTATATGAGACTGGAAGTTACTTATAATCAGCCACTAGGGTCAGGTAGTGAGGAATTTAGGTCCAAATAATATCATTACATAATTGATAATAATTTGTATTTTTTATTTAAGTGGTTTAAGTTTAAATTTTTTCTTTAGATATAAACTAAATTATGTCAAAATACTTATTTGGTATGTACTCTCGATCCCCCTGATGTTAATTAGTCACATATGATATGACCTAAAGGTAATAGATTCAATTTTGTTTACCGTCTTTATATACTAAAATAATGTTATTTTTAATCAACTGATAAAATTAAGTAATTACAAAATCAAGTACGTATATACATAATTTTTGTTCTTTTACCGAGATTCCTCTGTAAATGGATTATATTTATACTGACATTGAGGATAGAGACAGCAATAGATATTGACTAATTTATATATACTAATACTAATATAAATAATTTTTGTTTGGCGTATGTAAGTTTTGTAAACTAGGTGTTTATTTACATATTTTTTTTATATTTGATTTAGCTATTCTCAAATTTTGCAATCAAATTGAAAGATTACTTTATCAAAAGAAGAACATCTTGGTTGCCAGGAATCGTGGGCTGGGCTGTGGGCATCGTTTTTGGAATATTGAACCAAGTTTGGAGTTTGTATTGTGATTGTCATTTGAAACGAACTTTTTAGTAGGGTTAAATTAGGTTAAACGAACCTAAAGAATAATGACATAAAGTAAACTTGAAGGAATATTTGATAAAGTGGTAAACATGATAACGAGTATTTTTTTTAGGCTATTTGTTTAGTAACTTTGGTAAAAAAAAAAAAAAAAAAAAAAGTATTTTCTATCGTACTATGAGATTTTTAGTAAGGGTGAAAAAATAGATCAACTCGATTTACTCCGCTGTTGACCTGCCATATACTAGACGAGAGGGGGTTGATATGCTTATTTTTGCTTACGCAAATAATGTGTAAAGACTAAACTTACTTTTTCTATCTTTTTACCTCTTGTCATCTATTCTTATATCTCTTTTCTCTTCCTTCCTTTCTCTTGGTCATATAAAAAAAATTATACGATACTAATATACATTTTCTCTTCTGAATGACCGTTTTTCCGTGGCTGAATGCCACACTTGTTTTAATGACTTTCAAAATGAATATTCCTAAAAAAAATTCAAAATTTTGATGCATTACTCTTAATAATGTGATTATCCACTTAATTACAAATATGTTGCCTAAAACTAAAAGGTTAAAACTTGCTAGAATTCATTCTCTGCGTCTCAATATGTGCATAATGCATGTGTTACTTCATCCCATATAATTAATACTTCTGCACAATTTCGTAAGTTTTAGATCAATTTACTGCTTTGATAACTCATGCTTTTGCTATGAAAGAATAAGATCGAGGCATATCATCAGTTAACCGGAATGCACCTTGCACCTATTAATTAATTTTTGCTGATGTCTATATTCTATTCTTCTGAATTGGAATAACGAATGCAACATCAAATGGGTTTTGGATATATAAGGTCAAGCTCGGGACATTAGGTAAACTAGACATATACCTGCGCAATGCACGCGTTTATAAATATTTTAAAAATATTTAAATAAATAATTTGATTGATAAATAAAAATTAAAAATATAATTATTAATGATATTTTATATCATTGACGGTTAAATAAGTTTAAAAAATTATGTATAAATCAAGATAATTTATATTTATCTATATATTTATAAGAAAATATTTTAAAATTGGAGTATGATTGCTCAACTAAAGAGGTGATCTGGGAGAAGTTTTTGGTGTATTTATTCTTTACTTATGTGATGCTAGTGGGATTGACAGATTGCATTGATCATTTGGCTCACAAGTCAACTTGCCATGATAAGTTGTGGCATTATGGTAGTTCCTTCGAAATGAAAGAAACTCAGTTTGTGAATATACTAACCAAAACTCTTCTGATGAATTATTTTGTAGAGCAGTATATTGATACAATCTGTATTTTTCTTTTAAAATTATCATTGGGTTAATGACTAATCTTTGTTGGAAAATCTAGTTGTCACTTTTAGTAAGATTATTTCTTTTAATCATATTTTTATGTTGCTTAACAAGATCAAATTCAGTTTTACTGGCACCACTGACTTATTTGTATCCATACTATATGTATTTTGTCCACCCTAATATCACTGATATTTGAATTACTACATTAGATGCTTGACTAATTTGAGATGAGTCCAATATTATCATTATGGATGACAAACTTCAAAATTTTTAAAGCAACAACATTCTTAGACACTCAGATTCGAAATCCTGATTTTGAATAGGCTATGTTTCAGTTCACTGATAGCATTGATTCTTAAACAAATATAATATTTTAGAAACAAATTTTATATTTAGTTCTATAAACCATTATTTTTTTTATCAAAGATGATATTTTTACCAAGGTAATATAACGGTAACAGCGGAACAAAATGTGTAAGTTATAATTTTTTGGTATATGTTTTCGATTATTACAAATAAAATAAAAATACTATTTCAATATATTTTAGTTTCATGGAAAAGTTTCCTGGGGCCATTGTGGATATAGCACTTGTTGGACCAAGAATTATTTGTTGGGCATTGCCACGTAGCAGCAATTTCACGATCTTCTCATTTTGTCCTTTCATAAAAGGGTTGTGGATCGATTCATATGAGCTCAATCCGTAAGTCTTACGGATCAACAAAGCTAATCCGTAAATGTTTTTTTTAAAAAAAGTAAATTCAAAAATATGTTTTATGAATTAATTTAAAATTAATGGCCTAAGCAGAGTCAAACCTATGACTTTTAGGTTATTAGCATGATACTCTAACCAACTAAGCTAATAGACCAATTATATTATAAAATAAATAATGTTGCTATATATAACTAAAATTTTTAATGTATATTTAATGCACATGTAAATTTAAATAATAAATTTTATGACAATTAATTTTGATATAACTCATACGAATTATTTAATTCATATACTTTTTATAAATAAAAAAAATATTTACTATTAAAAAATAATTTATTAATAAATTAAAAAACATTTTTTAATTTTATTTTTTAAAAAAAAACACTTACAGATCATGTAATCCGTAAAAACAAAAAACCTTTAAGAGCATTTTTGGAATTTTGTTTTAATGCTGGGTGCACAAACAATATGTCTGGTGCACCTAGAAAAGCCCTTATTTGTTTGGTTGGTTTGGTTTAAGTGGTTTCTTCGTTTAAGTGGATTAGAATTGGCCCAATAGGAGTTGACTGACAGGCTTCCCCGCTAAACAACTTGGTTAGAACTTAGAACTACTTTGCTAATGGGAATTGTTATTCTCACCTCCTTATTTCTATTGTCACCCTATGTTTTTAAAAACTCTATGAAAGAACCTATCTTTCTGTTGCCTTCTCTTTCTCTCTCTCCTCCACTTTTCTTCACACCCCCACATAAGAAGTAAAAACAAATGCAACGAAAGTATTATTCTATTATACATGTGTGCATCAAATCACACTTTTGTTGCATATATTTGTTTCTCATTCTATACATTACAACGAAAATATGTTTCTATTATATAATATTTTCATGGGAAGTATATTTTTTGAAATTTGGCAAAAAGCCACCCTCGTGGGTGGTGAGAATAGTAACTCCCTTTGCTAATATGTTTATTGGTGGCAGTGCAACTAGGTTTATGATTGAAATTATTAAGGGATTTGATTTTGATCTATAATTAGTAGTAAAATTGTATATCATAAATAATTAAGTAGCTAGACTTTTGCAATTCTTATTTAAAAAGTAGTTTTTATCATGTTTTAATACATTATTGGATACTTTTAAACAAAATACATTATTGGATGTAAAATAAATTTTTTGCACTTAAAAAAAACTAATGCTAGAAGGGACAAACTTTTATATTATTTTACAGTGCCGACTCGCCTACTTCAATTCACTATCTTTGGTTGAAGACAATCACATGATAAGAACTATAATTATCTCTACGGGTCTAAATCATATTCACCAAATCTATACACAAAATCAACAAAGGATACAGCTGTTTCTCTCTAATTATTTTTATATAAACAAGTAAGCGAAAAAGACAGATGAAATAAACCCTTTTAGGTTTTGCAGATGGAAACACATTAAAACATCAAATTGTGCTTCTTTATTTAAGTCGCAAAACGCCTAACATCACGCAAGTTGGAAAGTAAGGTGGCGTATAGTAACTAAACTTTGATTAAGCAAACTTGAAAAATAGTATACTTAATGTTAAAATACATTTTTAAATTTTCTGTTTTGATCATATTTAGTTTGGTCTATTTTAAAAAAAAATTAATTTAATTATTTATATTTTTTAAGTGAGTCAAAAGAATGATTTCAAAATAATAACAATTTTTAATTTTAAGATATAATTTTAAATTATTTTTTATTAATTTAATATGTAAAATTTTTCTATTAAATTTAATTATATGAAAATTGTGGAACATAATTAATAATTAATATTTGAACAAAAAGAACAATAAATATAATAAAATCACATGAAAATCAATCTCACGATCAATAAAAAAAAAGAATCTTATATTATTCTTTTTATTTTTTGATTGCTTGATAGACAAATATATCGTCACCAAATAATTTAATGTTATTTTAATCATTAAATTAACCATTTTTATTCCTGAAAATGAAGTTTTCCTATGGATGGAAACATCCCTAAAATCTTTATTTTGATCTCTGCTAATATATCTTTAACTCGGCAGCCATGTGTTGTGTAGTCCTATCTATGACTGCGTTCCACAATTTCAGAGACGAAATTGAGGGTTTATTTAATAATTATAACTTATTTCCCCTTTAAATCTATTTTTCATTTAAAAAAATCAAATTCAATCTGTATCACCAGCAAAAGAAAATTTCAATTTGTATCCAACTCTGTCTGCATGATTGCTATGAGAAGATTCACATAATAATATATGATTCATTGTTAAGCTGCGTTCTGTTAGATTCCAGTATGGCTAACAAGAAATTGAAAAAACTTAACAGTTTCTTGACCTTTCGCTAACAAGCAAGACCTGCCTATACATGCGTTCAATTATTTTCAAAGATTAGTTAACATATCACTTTCTCCGACAAAATTAATTACATAAATCCATCTAAATTAATATGGTTATAAGTTAAAGTTTTGATGAGGATATATGGAGTAAAGTATGAAGTAAAGAATACATCTAAATTTTGATGTATATTAAAATTTGCTACCAACCCGCAATAAAAAAAAACAACTAATTCCTTTGGAAATGAAATGATTATCAAAGAGGATATAATATAAAATCTTTTTTTCCTAAGAATTGATCTAGGTATGCATAAACTTTGATGTGTTGGAAATACTGTGCTCAAATTTGGCAGCAAATTGTGGACACTGAAACCTTGTCAAATCCTAATTAGGCCAACGCAGCAAGAGGTAGCTTGTGGATCGGAACATTAAATATAAATTTTCCATATTTTCTTGTGGAGATTTTTCAGCAAGGACAGAAGCTCCAGAAGAATATGATATATGAACTTATATACTTGTCAGTTACGTGCAAGTAAAGAAGCCTAATACCATAACTTTATAATATTATAAATTAAAAAACATAGTTATAGGTTCTTAAAAATTGAAGTATACAAAATTTCAAATGAAATATATCACAATAATTAAGTCGAAATTTCAACAAATAAATATCAACATCAACATTTTCTAATAAAAACAAGCTTACATTTAGAATAAAAATGACAAATACTTTAGCTTTTCATTTGTTTAAAAAAAAAGCATCAAAATTATGTTGTAGTAAGCATTTTTTATAGATCCACCGTAAATTGGCTTGTTACCAGTTTTTACCGGTTCTTTTGTTCTCTGACCGGTTTTCTTCCAAACTGATTCAGTAGTTTAATTATTTAAATTAGTCATATATAAATCGATTTTTTGGTTTGATCAATCAGTATAATGGTTATGTAATGTTAAATTAAAAAATAAATTACAATGTCAATCAATTAAAAATTACTATTGCATATTGATATAACTTTTATAGTATACTATAAAAGCGAACAAATTATTATACATGCTGATTAATTTACAATTGAACTATATATATGCTAAATTTATCATATTTTATACTAATTAATAAGATATTTTTAATATTAATCCTCAAATAAATTATTTGAGTTAAGCTTTTATCAGAATTGTTAAAACTTTTTGCATCGACTATTTACAGAAATCATTAACAAATTATTAACAGATTGATTTTATTTTTTCTACATTTTTTTAAAGTCAATAATTGTTACTATTTTTATGTAAATATTATATTATTATCTCGAATTAATCCTTTTGTCATTTACACTCCTATGTGATTAATTTTCATATAAAAAAATTAGTCTTATAACTTTGGGCTGAATTACATTGATTAAATATATATATATATATATATATATATATATATATATATATATATATATATATATATATAATTGATTCTCATTTTATTAAAGTAAAATTTAATTTTAAATATAAGAATAATAAAATAATATATTTTCTATTTCAAAAAAGGGAAAGATACTACAATGAAATTATATTTATTTAGTTTTATTATTAATAAATATTTATAAAAAATAATTATTTTATTTATTTGATTTTTAATGCCACAAATTTATTTTTTATTGATTTTTTTGTACATCTCACTTTTTTGGGTATAAATATTTTGGGTATTCTTCTTCTTATGGTAATACAAACATCTTGTCAAAAAAAAAATGAAGAAGCAGATCAAGAGGAAGAAAAAGAGTAATCCAAACACACCTTAAGATCACCTCTCTATTAAAAGAGGATCAACCGCTTATTGGACTGAATACAGCTGAGGAAGATCCAAGTTCTGCCCGATTTCATCAGCTTCTCGTGATAGCTTTTACTTTATATCCGTTGATGATATACGTGAGTGAAGCTCTGCATTCTTGAATTTAGCAGATGGAATAGGTTGAAACTTTAAACATAAAGTTGGCTAAAATTCTTGCATCCACACATGGTATTGAAAGAAATAAGCGGTTCAAATAAAGTACATGAATAAAGACAAAAAATAAAGAGTGGTATGAAATAAGTTAAGAAAAAAAGCTTTTTATGCTAAATGTTAAATCAAATTAAAATTAAGAAATATATTTAAATATTCAATGTATAGGATTGAAATAACTCATGTAATCTAATTATAACGAAAATATATATTTCATAAAAACACTTTTATTCAAAAATAATTCTTAAAAACGCTTTTGTTCAATGATGTTGATTAAATTTTATAATATAAGAATAAATTGCTAAAATAAGATTTGCATTAACAAAACTAAAAAGAGTTATGCTCAGTGTTAACAGAAGAATGCAGAAAGAAAAGAAAAAAAAAATAGAAAGAAGAACACATGCAAGAATTACAGTGGTTCGGAATTGAATCCTACATTCACTTTTCAAGATATTTCATGGACTTTTATTGGGAGATTACAAAAACTTTACAAGAGTTATTGACATACACTTTGATCTCTCACACTCGCAAAGGTATCCCACCAAATTGTTTGTGATTCACTCTCTCATGAACCACTTAGCTAAGATTTTATATAGAAGAAACATAAAAGTCTATAGTTAGTTATAACAGAAATAACAAACTTAACTGAACAAGGCTTTTCCAACTAACACTTAACGGTCAAAAGATATGACATCTTAATGATGATCAACTAATCCTCACATCTAAAATTTACACAATCTATATAAAGTCTCGGTAGAAAAGAATCCCACTTCAAAATCACTAATTAAACACTATCTCTTGGCTGTAGCATTAATTCTTTTCATGCATTTGAAACCAGAAACTTGTTCTCAGGTGCAAGTGCTCGATTTCTCCCGCATATCTCGATTGCTTTAATTTGATTCATGTCTAGTGGTTATATAGATACAAGGACAACTTGTGCAACCTATTTTACAAGATCCATTTATGTAAACGTTTCTGTTTAGCTACATTAATTCATCATCATCATCATCATTCTAGTTTTTACAATTCAATCTGTCACACACACACAAAAATGAGAATAAAAGGAAAGAAAGAAAACACTCACTTCATTAAAACAACTTCTTTAATTTGCTGTCAGTAATGAAGATATATAAACATTGGGCAGCATTCACCTTAATTTCCATTATCTATACGATGCATATAATTTTAGATAAGCTATTTATATTTACACAGTCATTGTTTGAATTTCTGCACAGAAAACTCAGAAGTGTGAGTTTTGCACAATAATTAATCCCATTACTGAACATAATTCCTACTAGCTAGCAGAGTCAATTGAACCTGAATAAGTGGGAAATCCATTCCCGGGGTACTTAATTAATCGGTATCGGAACACAAGTTATATATACCTGCCACACTTTGACTTGGGGATTTTAGTATTACGTATATAATAATAAAATAACAAACAGATTGATTATCTTAATAGAAAAATTTCACGTGTCTCTCCCTATAAATACTTTCCCGTTGTTACCAGTTTTCTTCACCTCAAACTGAGACATGACTTATGTACACTCACTCATGTTGCTCCTGCTTGGAGTAGTGGTTCTCACTACTACTCCAGTGTTAGCTAATTTCTTTCCACCCATTTATGAGCCTCCCCCAATTGAGAAACCACCCATATTTGAACCTCCACCCACCTATGAGCCTCCCCCAACTGAAAAGCCACCACCATTATATAAGCCTCCATTCTACCCTCCACCACTGTACCAGCCTCCATATGAGAAGCCACCACCAGAGTATCAACCTCCTCATGAAAAACCACCACCAGAGTATCAGCCACCTCATGAGAAGCCACCACCAGAATACCAACCACCTCATCAAAAACCGCCACATGAGAAGCCACCGCCAGAGTACAAACCGCCTCATGAGAAGCCTCCACCAGAGTACCAACCACCTCATGAAAAGCCACCAGTGTATGAACCTCCTCACGAGAAGCCACCACCAGTGTATGAACCTCCTCACGAGAAGCCACCACCAGTATATGAGCCACCTCATGAGAAGCCACCACCAGTGTACGAACCACCTCATGAGAAGCCACCACCAGTGTATGAACCACCTCATGAGAAGCCACCACCAGTGTATGAACCACCTCATGAGAAGCCACCACATGAGAAACCACCACCAGTGTATGAACCTCCACATGAGAAACCACCTCATGGAAAGCCACCACCAGTATATGAACCTCCACATGAGAAACCACCACATGGAAAGCCGCCACCAGTATATGAACCTCCACATGAGAAACCACCACCAGTGTATGAACCTCCACATGAGAAACCACCTCATGGAAAGCCACCACCAGTATATGAACCTCCACATGAGAAACCACCACATGGAAAGCCGCCACCAGTATATGAACCCCCTTATGAGAAGCCACCACCAGTGTACCAGCCTCCTCATGAGAAGCCACCCATCTACAAGCCTCCTTATGAAAAACCACCCATTCACAAACCCCCATTCGAGAAACCACCCATTTACAAACCTCCATTCGAGAAACCACCCATTTACAAACCTCCATTCGAGAAACCACCCATTTACAAACCTCCATTCGAGAAACCACCCATTTACAAACCTCCTTTCGAGAAACCACCAGTATACGAGCCACCTCCTTTGGTGAAGCCACCACCATTTGAAAAGCCACCCTTTTACAAACCTCCTTTCGAGAAACCACCGCTTTACGAGCCACCTCCTTTGGTGAAGCCACCGATCTACAATCCCCCACCTTATGGCCACTATCCACCATCCAAGAAAAACTAATAATAACCAGTGGCGAGTGTGACATGCATGTTTTCGTCTACTCAACGTTAGAGCAGTCGTTTGTCATATAAAGTTTTTTGTTTGCGTTTATTAGGAAGCACTTTTAAGATGCCAATTGAAGTACAATCCGCCACTTCTGCGTGTAGTAGTTCTTCAAAATAAAGGCTATATTCCTCTGTGTACTTAATAACTTCAATTTCCCTTTTCAGCAATGATATTGTAGTGTCAATTATTAGTGGCAAAATCTATGACTACAATCAGTTTAATTTTCTTTGTGCTTAAATCTCCAGTCTTTACTCGTTAAAAAAAATAGAAATTAAACATATAATCTGTTCGTGCTTGTTATTTCTATGTGAATTCTTAATCATTGCGGTCAATATAACAATGCAATGTGTAAAGTTCCCGGCCCTACGTCTTCAAGTATACATATATATCTCTATACTTGTTAATGAGAAATACTACTCTTGTGTAACTTTTTTTTTCTTCTTGTATTATTTGTATTAAGTATTACGGATAATTATTTTTTATTTGGAAATCTCACTTGTCACTTTTAATGAAATGCATGTCTCTTCTAAAATTATGTTTTTTTTTCATTTATAATTTACTCAAACCAACCACGATATAATGTTCTTTTGTGTATCTTGTTTACTCAAATTGGGCAACAGACAAACTATTTTTATATAATTATCTATATTTGACATCAGTGTAGGATACTAACATAGATATGTCTATTCTTGACCTGACACGTGCAACTTTACACAATGAAATCAAGATTGGTTTGCAAGCATAAAAGTTTTCATCCATGAATACCTTGTTTAATTATGATGAGAAACTGAATTTTCAAACGTGCATGGCCTTTGGAAGCATCTTGCTGTAATTAAGAGAATTCATGCAAATAAAAAAGTACCGTACTGTTAATGGTAGAAGCAGATCATGCTCAAGAATGTCATTAATTTGATCTAATTTAAGGGAGTTGTTTTGGTATCCATTACCTTGTGCATGCGAGAGTTACATTTTTTACGAGCATATCAAATCGTAATAAAAAAAATATTCAAATATCATTTTTTTTCAAAGAACTTGCACAATATTTGATAATTTGATCTAATTGTGGTATTTCCAACCCTGTTTCTTCTTTTCTTTGTTTTTTTTTTTTTACAGCTCCAACCCTGTTTCTTGACATTGAAAAAAAAGAGTATAAATATGATTGAGAAACAAAAGATAAAATACATATTAACTACGACCATGTTCATCTATTTTACAACTTGCATGTTCTTACCAAACCCTTTATTAAACACATATCAAGTACTATGTGCGTTACCAAAGTTAAAAAAAATAAAAAATAAAATAGCGACTCTTCAAGCTGTACGAAAACTATGTGCCTTCCTTCCTGTAGCCTGAAAAAACAAACTAGGCACCATTTTCGTTGGCCTTATTAACAGATTGGCCAAATCACACCTACTACCTGCTCTGCTCGGGCTTCTTCCAGATTTTTCTAGTATATTTATTTGTATTTGATATATGATATTAATTTGTCTAATAACTTTTCATGATTCCACCGACAAAGGTACTACTATAAATGCATGCCCAGTTTATGTGGTTTGAACCTTTAATTACAAGCCAAGTGGAAAGAGGTGTCTTCTTGTTGTTCCTGATATAATGACATTAATTTGTTGGTTTGTTATATATGTAGTACTGGATATTTATTTATATTTTAAATAATTATTATTCGATGGGTCCAAAATAAGGTATTACGATAAAAGCATTGATTAGTTTTTTACTTGTATCAAATTTCATAAGCTTCAATGGTTAGATTGTTTAATTTTTCGTCTACAAAAATTATTCATTGGTATAAGGATAAAAGATGTCAACATTAATTAACTATGTCCCATATATGGGTTAGGATCAATTGGTGTTTGGCGTCAAACTTTTATACTTACACTGAATAATAACTTTCAAACCTTCTTCATAAAAACTGTCCAAGAATTTGGGTACTTGTCACTATGTCAATTTTTTCATTTTGTATTTTCTTTCTCTTTGTATTTTGTAATTTTTTTTATTTTTCAATTACTGTGAGTGTTCAAGTTTTTTTTTTAATTATTTGTGTGTTTATCTTTATACGCATTGTAATTCCTTAATTTCTATAGCCCTCAAAATTTGATCTCCGATTTGCACGAAAATTATAAAATTAGATGTCGGTTAGAATTAGAGTAGTTTGCCATATATAATTTGGGAGTGCGTCTAGGGATAGAGCATCGGGTCTATGAATTTCTTGAAATCTTTTTTTTTTTCATTACTTAGTTAAGTTAAATGTTACTTAACGAATTTAGAATATCAATTTGAGTAAAGTAGTTTTAGCCTAAGGAATTAGGCTTCGTCTGATTTAGTAGATTCGAACTATAAGCACATGAATGGAAAAAAAAAAAAAGAGGTGTAGAATGCTTCAGTTGGGCCTAGATCCGTGAATGAAAACCATGGTTTCAGTTGGACCTCTCAGGAAGGAATAAGCCTTTGTATTTTGGATTGTTGCTTCATGTGTCTCTATATTTTGCTTCTTGCACTTCCTTGCATTATGAAAAGTCCAATCGTAATGTAAATTACCCATAGAGGCACAGGAAGCAAAATATAGATGTGCAAGAAGTTTCAGTACTATGTATTTTGATGAGTGATAACAAAGTTGAGATTAAAAAAATAAAGTAAACCTTGAGATTTTTCCTGGCAAACAAAGTTGAGGCACAACTAGAATTTTGTTGAAGATGATCATGAAGTTAGTTTGGTGGTTGCTTCGTTATTTTGGTTACATTGATGGAAAGTGCAAGAGTATTTTCTTATTATTATAGGTGTAATCCTGATTGTTGCAATCATAACCTTAATGACAGTGAAAAGCTTTGAAATTTTGTGGCTCAACAATTATCAATTAGGGTGCGAACGAAGGCCCATTTCAAATGCATGTAAAGTTAATTTGTCAAAAATAAATGAGAAAATGTGCTTCCTTTTTCTTTCTCTTTTTCTATTAACATTTTACTTTACATATTTTTTATGAAAATATTTAGTTTTGCCCAAGTGATGATGAGTAGGAATGAAACTAAGTGTTTTTTTTTTCCTTACATAATCATACAACTTTGATTGGTCCAGCCAACCTAATTAAAATAATTTAATTTTCTGTGTGCGGTTCCTGTGCAAAGCCTAGTCAATAGATATCATAAATCTGCCTAACCTCCAAATCAAAACTCTATGTGTTGTGTTCTGCATTCTCATTTTTTTTTCTTTTATTTGCATTGTAAAATATAATGTTGTGTTGCTTTTTTTGCCGAACAAAGTACGGGTCATTTGATATAATTTTTTGCTAAAATATAATTTGGTCTTTCGTCTTATTTTTTCTTCTTTTTAGTTTGATGTGAAGTTTAAAATATTTTATATTGATTCATTGAAGTGTCTTTGATCAAGTTGATCTTTATGTTAATTTATCACATAAACTTAATGAATTTAGTAACACATGGCAAATTGTGGTAGATGTCATGATAAATGGACATTTATTATGTCAAAAAAATTATAAAACGAGTAAGTTGGTTTAATGGAAGTACTTTAAGAGACTAAATTAAAATTTCTTAGATTTAAATAATCAAACTGAAATATAAAAAAATGAGATAAATGACACACAAAAATAAGTTTCAACCTTTTTATTCCAGTCCAGTGCGAAGTCGGGTTTTAACTTGGGTCCATGGTCAAGGGTCACGGCATGCAATGGTGGACAAGCTCAATCGTTATATATGTTGAGTGTTGACCAAGAACAGATAAATCTACATAAAGACAACGCTG
The DNA here is from genome assembly GCF_000004515.6 of Glycine max. Lineage (NCBI taxonomy): Eukaryota > Viridiplantae > Streptophyta > Magnoliopsida > Fabales > Fabaceae > Glycine > Glycine max. The sequence continues at coordinate 42,079,406 of NC_038246.2, forward strand.
TTAAATTTTTTCTTTGTACAACTTTTTGTAATTTGTACCTCAAAAAAGTTTGAAAATAATTTTCTATAAAAATGACAACAAAATGCGTGAGCCCATTTTGCTCAACTAATACGTGATATCATCGTGTTTTATTTTCTTGAAAATATTCTAATGACAAAATTCGTCGTTTGACGCAATTTAATTGGTCTTTAGATATCAACTCAAAAAGTTTGGTTGAGATTTAGGACTAAGTAGGCCATGCAATTATGATTTATGAAACAAGTCAAATGCGAATGGTATCTTACTTTTTAAACAATTAACATTTGATTATGAGTTTATCTATACACGGTTAATATAAAAAGTTAATTAAAAATTATATTAAACATAGTTTTTAAAATAGTTACCATAAATGTGAACAGAATTATTATTATTTTTTTAAAATCGTGGATTATTATAATTAGATGTTAGCGTAAAAAGTCTTTCCTTTTTTGGTGTATTTGAATTAATTATTTAATTATTGTCCAATAGATTCTAAAACTTCACCTAATGCCTGTTTCTCTCTTCTTAAAAAGTTTGATTAGTCGTTTAACACTTATTTTTTTAATGAGAATAATAAGTCTCTTTGCCTTTCTCCTTTAAATTGGTGGCCAAGTTCACTTAACCATATATACGAGTGGAACCCATATCAAAGTAAAATAATTGATTTTCCTCTAAATTATTACCAAAATTGCTTTCCTGAGCACATTCCGTTCTTATTTGGACTTATATATCTTTCTGGAACTTGACGTATAAGTCTTGACCTTGAAATTTATTGGGCTTTGTTATTCATCACGTGACAATTATATATCACTGATTGTTCTGTTAACGCAACTACTGTAACCTCAAGAATTATCCAAATGAAAAAGAAAAAAAAAATACAGCTATTACATATGAAAACTTTTGATAATTTCTTTCGACTTATTAGTATAATTTATTCCATATAAAGTTGTTTTTACTTACGTCTTGATAATAAAAAATATTAGTTTAATAATAAGAATTTCAAATTGAGTCAATAAACCGACCCGATTCAGTCCAAACACAAGATTGAATTTTGATGGTGTTCGGGTGATACAAGCCCCTTTCGTGTAAACGAGAACTACAGAAATTAGGAAGAGAGAAGGAAATATATAACATCGAGTTAAATCTGATTTGACCTATTATATATTTTTTATAATTTTAGATATATCTTGGTATACGTAAGTTTATGTGTTTTTTTTAATTTTGATTTCCATAAAAAAAATTATTTACTTTTAGTTTTTATAAATTTATATTTTAAATTTTTTAGTCCCGATAAGATATATAACTTATTTTTAGTTCTTTTTTATTTTTTAAATTTTAATTCCAGTCAACATAAACTAATCGAAACTAAAAATGAAAAAAAATATAATCTTAAAATGATTAAAATTGAAAAAAATATAAACTTACAAGAAATAAAAATAAGCAAAAACTTATAGAACTAAATGAATAAAATAACTTACATAAAAAAATAAAAAATAATAATTAATTTTTTTATATATATTCACAAACCTAAATCCATTGGCCCAAGTCATTGATGTGAAATTTAAAATGATATTTACGTTATTTTTTAAAATTTGATTGATGTGGACTGTTATTAATCTGGTGGATTTGATTTAGATTCTAAAAAAAAATACAAAAACCTGATCAAACTCAAATTGAGATATATTTAATCGGATTAGATAATGAAATTAGTTAAATCTAACACAATCGACTACTTATATTATATCCCTAGAATATATATAGTTTTGTCTTGTTATTGACCCACCTAAAGTGACGAAAGATGAAATGATTCACACCAGGAAGGCGGGTTAAAATTCTCAACTTGCCCCATTTAGTAGTTGCGAGATAATGGGTTAAATAAAATAAAAACAAAAGAATTATCCATCAAACGTGTTAAACGATATAGTTTTGAAAATTGATTACTATTTCCAATCCTAAAAGTAGTTTAAGTATCTCATAATTAATTCACATACAACCTTATGAATTATCTAGCTCATCCACGCTTTTTTTTTTGCAAGATTTGGAAATTAGAAAAACTATTGTAAACCAATGGATTTGATGACATTAGAATAACTATGTCATTTTCCAATGGATTTAGAGGCATACAAGTTATTGAGTAGAAGTCCTGATTTTATCGTAGTATATTGGCATAAAAGTGAAAAATTGCATTTAAAAGTCAACCTAACATAATAACTTATCCCCATCCCCATTTTTTTGAGAAAATAATCCAATAATAGTTAACAGTAAGGAAATCTGATTATGGGACCACCCAGTCTCTCAGTGTTCTTTCATGTTTATGCATGTTGGGTGGATTTTTCTGAGGTTGGGGGTGGGTGCAGAGCATTGAGGCTAGGGTTGTTACTTGTTAATCCGTGAAAGCTGACGGCTATAAGTTAATTAACCATTGACATTGTCGTTTTATTACAAGGGATGAGACGACAAATACAGTGCCTTTGAGTAAAAATAGCACGAAGGCCCTTTATATGGTTTTAGATTAATCACAATCCAGCAACTTTCCTACATTATGTTTGGCTTACTACGAATTAGAGGAAAAATATGTCACGCTGGATTGGCTTTCTCATTAAAAGTCATTCCTATTGACCATATAATTAATACTACTCCAGATAAGATAGATAAAATTTTAATGATTAAACTTACATTAATTAATTTCTGACAAATTTTTCACCTCCATTTGTATTAATATTTTTAAATTTAAATTAGGAATCAAAATAAAAATTAATAATTTTAATATTGTAAAGAAGAAATATTTATTTTTTTAAGTGCAATTAATTAATTAATTCATTCAAAAAGTGTAATTAATTAATTTGAATATAAGTTTTATTATTTGAACAAAAAAATAGTATTGTATATTTTTTTGTCTTAATTCTTGATTTTATTAAGAAGAAGAGATTTTAACTAATCCAAAATTCAATTGAGAGATAAGTATAATTTGATTAATAATTATTTTCATTAAAAATTAAACTTAAATAACATTCAAATGATTCAATCTTAACTTCATCCATTGATGTATTATATATAACATAGTATATAATTATTTTCATTTTTCAACTTATTTGTTGTATATGCGTACACAACAATTTTTGTTGTTCAACTTTAATACTGACCAAACATTTTCCTTTTGAATATGGGAAATAAGAGTAACTTTTTTAGCATCTAAAGTATTCAACTCGCACATTCATCTCGATGTAAATAAATAAGAGTGACTTTTAAGCATGCAAGATATTAGTTTATATATGAAGAACTATCTAGTACGTAGTACAAACAAAAAGATGAATAAATAAAGCAAGGAAGGGCCACGTGATGATAATAATATTCCGATAAGTCATAAGATTGAAGATGTTGGTCTGTGTCCAACTAATTCTGTTAGACCAAAATTGGAAGAAGCTTCTTTTGCTTCAAAGTTGGACTCAATCTACAGATGAAGAGAAAACGGTTTTGCGGCCAACAGATTTGATAAAATTCTAGAAATCCCACCAACTCACACAGGCTAGCTATTTCCTTGCGTTTTCCTTTGTCACATTTTATCTTGTTATTTATAATTCCCTATAGAACAAGTAAAATTTGGTATTTCATCCTCTGCTTATCAAATGTGCTGTAAAGCACGTCAAAGTCTATGTTTCGTAGATACGGTTGTGGTTACAAGACAAACTTACCCTAATCTGATGTCAAAGTAGCCATGCCACTTGTTTTGAACACCATCAGTTTGAAAACTAAAGTATCATTTTCTCATTTACAAAAAAGATGTTTGTCTCATGTCATGCATCACGTTAATAACCGGAAATGTCACCGTAATGGGACCATATCTCGCTTCATCAATCAAACCATTAAAGGGGGTCCTGCCCTGGTCAATAATTCTCACCCACAATAAAAACGATTTCTTAAAACTTAATTGCAATCTTCATAAAATTAAATTAAACCTCTTTTTATGAACATGCAGTTATGTGACAATCTGGAAGACAAAAAAGTGAAAGAGGTTGGCAAAATGGGTAAGAAACCATTTTGTAATTTGTTTGTGTGCGCCCACACATGCCGGCCTCCCCGCTCAAAACTCGACCATGCATGTTGACTTATATAGTCTGATATATAAAGCTAAAACAACAGTCCCAGTCACCTCAATTAATATCGACAATTTGACATATATTCAGCCCCACAAAGATTACTGCATTCCTTATCTTCTAATCTTTACAAAAAAAAAAAAAAAAAAAAGAAGAAAATTCTCCCAGAGTAGGAAAACAAAAACAAAAACAAAGAAAAAAAGATAAGAACTGAAAAGAAGTTCAAATCTGTCATCCAAACATGACCTAAGCATTTTAGCCTTACAAAAACAAAAGAACAAAGAAGAAGAAGGAATTAACACTACTAACACAAAAACCCTAGGTAGAAACTATGCAATGGATATTTATAAGGTTTTTGAGATCTGAATTGCAATTGAGGAATAAATGAATCAGAAGGTGGTGGGAATATGATGATCAGAGGACATCAACAGCTGTTCCAAGTAATCAGGACCAAGGTCTTCAAACACGACAGCATTGTCTACGGTACTACTTTGTAGTTTGCTATTGTTATTGTTGTTCTTCTTCTTCCTGACGTTAATTTTCCTTCTCAAAGAGTGTTTCCTCTTGAGAGCGACAACAGGGGAGCACCCTTCTTCGTTGTTGGAATCATCATGAGCGTAGTTCATCTCTTTAAGCGACTCTCTAACGATCTCCGCGGGGAAGTTGAGAATCGCCGCCGAGCCGCGCATGGAGAACGCGGCTTGGTCGTAAGCCAGAGCCGCGGCTTCGGCGCTGTCGAATGTCCCCAGCCACACCCTCATCCCGTGGCGCGTGGAGTCCCTTATCTCCGCCGCGAACTTCCCCCACGGCCGCCGCCGTACGCCGCGGTACGACTTCTCCTTCCGTGCTGCAGCACTCTCCTCCGAGCTCGCCCTCTCGCCGGAGTGCTCCTCGGTTGTCGCGCCGGCGATCATGCCGTATAGAAGCATCTCCTCCGGGTCGTTCTCGTTGAAGGGTAGGTACCCTTCCCACGAGAAGGCTTCCGGAGAGGAAGATTCGGAGCAGAAACCGGAAGAGGGTGAGTTGAAGAAGGAGGAAGGTGAATCCATGTGTTAGAGTGTGTAAGGTAAGGGGAAACAGAGTGAAGAATTGAGTAGTTGCTCTGTTTTTTAAGAGTGGAGAATTGAGATGCTCTGTTTTTTCTCGGCACTTTTGCACCCACCAGCCCCTTATATACCCGGTTCTGGCCTCGGTGAAATGGTAAAAGACGCCGCTAAAGCGAATGGGATAATATAAAGTAACCATTGGGTGAAACTTGAAAGTTGAAAGAAAGCCAAAAGGGGAAAAGACGGGAAAGCATCAGCATGTCATGCCATGCTACGACAATCTTATATAATAGTCCCTTCAACAAGACAAATTTGTTTTTCTTAGGGTCTTACACAAATATTTAATAACTTCGTTATATTGTCCTATCATATTAATAAATAAGATTGACGAAGCAACATAATAATTTTATAGATTTTTATGTAATAGAAAGTTATAATCAAATTATGAAACTGCACTAATATGTTATTGATATCTCTCAGGAAAATAATTGGGACGTGTGGCAAATTACTAACAAGATCAGGACGCTTCACTCAAATATTATGATCCAGTTGACGCAAGAAAATCATTGATTGAGAAAGCCAGCTGCAGCTCTGAATGAGAAAGAAAAATCACAAGCTCAAGTTGGTCAAGTAAAAAGAGAGGCATGTAAAAAAGCAGCTCCAAATGTTTCTGGTGGGACTGGGATTTGCGCTTAAAGCGATAATTCTTATTCAGCATAAACGCTGACATTTCGTGCTCAACGCAAGTCCATCTTAAGTTGAAATTGTAAGTCTTGTGTATGAAAAAAAATATAATTAGAAGTAAAAATTTCATTAAACATGACCTTTCAGTTCCTCAACTAACATTAGTCATAAATAAAATAGGTAAAAATTTGGCAGCAATGTTATCTGATAAAAAAAATGTTAAACTGTCATTATTTTTTAATTTAATTGCACATTTGTATAAATTGGATGTGTTGATACGTTTCTACTAAGGAAATCACAATTTACCACAAGATTTTAATTGTTTATTTTATTTTGGTTCATAAACTATTTGAATTCCATTGTTTAATATAATTCGTTAAGAAATTCCTTTTGCAGTTATGCTAATCTATACATGTTATATTTGTCGGGTTATAAGTTTGTAGAATTTAAATATTATAGCTAAGCTTCGTTCTATTCAAAATAAAATATATTTTTATATAATATTGTTTTCTTATCCAAATTTTTTAATTCAACCAAACTCATCACGGGACCTGGACACCTGGTTAATCTGCATAATGGGTTCATCAGCATTCATACGTATGCCACTTACAAATGACGTAATAATAATAATAATAAAGGTCACCGGTTTTGGTTTGTATGTGCTGTGTAGAGTAGTTCGTGTGCATTTTAAGTTTTGGTTTAGGAACTGGTTTAATATATATCTTTCAATTCATTATCAAAAGTGGCATTAACATGTCAAAATTTTTTATTACTTTATTTGGAATAAAAATATGAAGCTTTTGAATTAAAAAATAAAAATTCCTGTAAAACTATTTAATTTTTATTAGGGGTAGTATTTTTATATAAACGGAAATCTTATTTAATTATTCCATCAATTAAAAAAATGTCGCAATTCATTCTCAAATAGCATGAAAATAAAAATGTTAACACCATATTTTTATATTTTTGTAAATAACTTATTGTCATTCAAAATTGCATACATTTTGTTACATAAAAATAAGACTTATATAATTTAATAAGAATTATAAATCTGTTGATATTTATCTAATCCATCATTTTTTATTTTTATTATCTCTCAGTTATTTTTAGAATCAAACCTTAAATAAATATTTTTATACTATTTAATTTCTTATTTCTTAGCGAACGAAAGTATATTAAGTTTAAAATTATTTTATTAATATTTAACGGTGCGACATCAACTTTTACGCAATATTTGTCTTTATGGAAATAAAAAAAATGACGTAGTGGAGATCATAGTGTGAGAAGTGGGGCCCACATTAGGGGAATGATAAGCACACGTGGGTCAATCCAGTGGATGTGGATGGCGGCCAGGTCAGAAATGCATCCCCGGGTCGTGGCTGACCTCATTTTATGACGCCAATTTAAATATAAAAAATTAATAAAACATTTTAAGCATAATATTATATTATTATTAATATTTATTAAAATATTGAAATGATATAAAGATTTTATATTATTATCTTATTATATATTTTTTTAAGAAACTTACAATAAATATGCTGGAAATCTTTTTAAGAGTTATTTCTGATTCATTTACTATTTTTATGCTAATCAATAATGATGTATAATAATTTCCCACAAATAATTTTTAATATTTAATATAGATAATATTGGTAAAAATATTATAAATAATTAAATACACATATATGTAGAACCTACTTATTTACTTTTTACGTCTATTCATACCAGATTATTTTAGAAAACATAAATTTATGTTAATAATTATGTTACAAAAAAGTTTAAAAAAAACAACATAAATAAGTGACAAATAAATAACAAAAAACAATAAAATAAATAGAAAATATAACAAAGAATCGTTAAAATGAATAATAAAAAATAATGTAAATGGATAAGAAAAAATATTCAAATAAATCAGGGAAAATATATAAAACCACGTAGCCTTAGAGGGATGTTGTACGCAACCTTACCCTTGCATATACAAAGAAGAGGCTGTTGCATATACAAAGAAGAGCTGTTTCCAGATTCGAACCCATGACCAACAAGTCATCAAGGCATAACTTTACCGCTGCACCAGGGCTCGCATTCAGGGAAAATATATAATGAATCAAAATTTAATGTAAAAAAGAAAAATTATTTAACCGAGTGTGAGAAAAATCATTAAATATATGAAAATTAGAAGATACAAATTATTTAAATGAGCCAAAGAAAACTATGAGAATGAGATGAAAATGAATAAAAAAAATTAATTAAATAGAGAAAAAGGTAGGTGGAATAAATAATTGCAAAAAAAAAACAAGTAGACAATAAAATCGTACAAATGGTTAAGAAAAAAATAATTAAATACACATATATGTAGAACCTACTTATTTACTTTTTACGTCTATTCATACTAGATTATTTTCGAAAACATAAATTTATGTTAATAATTATGTTACAAAAAAGTTAAAAAAATCTTAATTAATTAATTAAAAATATTTTTAATATAATATCATTAAATATGATTTAAAAAAAGTTAAAATTTACTCGTATTTAAGTTCATTATATTTTTATAATTAAGTTGGAAGGGAGTAAATAATTTCTAGAACTTATTATAATGTATATTAATTATCTGTTGTCATAAGTTTTATTGAACATTTTAATTTTTGTTTCTTTGAAAATTGTCTTTTTCAGTCTTTGTATAAATTATAATGTGATTCTTTAACCTTTTACTTCTTTTTTTTTTAAAAGAAAGTAAAGACAAACTACAATCTAGAATAAATGACACCTAAAGCATGAGTCTAACAAGAGGATAACCAGATCTGTCGGGCAAGCATTCCACTTCACAGACGGAGTTGAAGAAGAAGAGTCCTTCTTAGTATGTCTGCGCAGTAATTGCCTTCACAGCAAAAGATGTATTTGTTAGTATTTCTAGCTTATGTCTTTTAAGAACTTACACAATTTTAGTAATTAATTTTAAGAATACATTTACCCTAATGTTTGTAAGGATTGCAAGTATTTTTTTTACCAATAGTAACTTTACTCAAGTATTTCAGAACAATAAAAAGAATAACATAAGTTAGATATGATTTTTTTTAAGTGAAGGTATAATTATTGTAGATGAAAAAAATTCTCACTCCGGATATTTATAATATTTCTTATGCATATTTGTTACTATTTGAGTTTAACGAAATCATTATTTTGAAAAACAAGACTTTATATTCGTAAGGATGCATGACCGTGCATTATTTTTGTGATATTAATTAGTAATATTTTTTATTAATTTTTCTCAACTAAAAATTAAACTTTCAAAAAGCAACCCATATTGATTTGAGCTGAAACTCACCTTAATGTTTATAATAGGTGGATAGTTTATTGAAAGACAAACAAATCATAATAAGAAAAGAATCGAAAGATTAACACAATAATATAGGTGTCATTGTATTAAGAGGGTGAAAATAATTTATTTAACATAAAATTCGTATTTGAATGTGTAAAATTTCTTTAAATCAACAATAATCACATACAATTAATAAAATTAGTCTTTGATGAAGTAAATTAAAAAATATTCATAATCTCTGACCTAAAAAAAACATAATAACAAAGAAACAATGGTTAGGCCACAAGATATGACCAAACCATGCTAAAACAGTACAAGTGTAATAGTCGTGGTTTCCCAGCCAAGGCTTGTTTACAATTCCCTTCTCTAGACCTCTGCATCAGCTGTCGGTTATTCATACACATAAAGCCTAAGTCATATATATAACGTTCCTAACCACATCCAACATAATGCCACATGATATTCCTAAAACATAAAATATAGAGAGCCAAACCAGGAATCACAAAATATGTACGTACAAACTGTTTCCTAACATACACGAGGTTATAAGATTAGTATAATAGTGAAAATAGAACGAATATAAGGAAAAATAAATAAATTTGAATCTCTTTACTAAAAAAATTAAACAATTAATAATTAATTTTTATCGATAAAAAAATTATTTCCTATCATACAATATGATTGCTGCTTAATTCCTCCCCAATGTGTTCTGCATACTGAATAAGCAGCTGGTCATCTTTTATTCCTTGTTGTTGGCATCATATTCCGTTTAGACTTAGGTTGTTGTGCATTCACTGAACATCTTGTCTAATTATTATCAAAGTTAATAAATTTATATTATTTAATAATAAATTATTAAATAATAGTGAAAATATTTTATGTATGATTAGATATATGTTATATTTCCTTAAAAAAGATACATGATATATTACTACTAAGTGGTATGGTGAACAATTTAAAAAGGTTTAATTTTTATAAAGATCGGGATCAAGGAAAAAAATGGATGATGAAAATCAATTTTAGAGAAATTAAAAATATATTTGAGCTTGAAACGAAAATCGGAAGAAGGAAAAAAAAACACGGGGTTTTCCTATCTACTTTGATAATCAAGTACAATTTATGGTTTATACCTTTGATGAAAAATTGATTGACTTTTCGAAGAAGAATGGAATAATGTTTCATCTACAAATCCGTAAATTTGACTGAATTCCATTTATTTAATTTAATTTGACGATATTATAGTCTGATAATATAAAATTTGTTAAACATTCATGCTTAATTCAACCCAATAGCGAAATGCCAAATAATGTGCTACCTAAACAAGCAGCTGTTATTTTTCCTATGGGAATTTTCAGGCCATTATATTTTGGTTATATACAAGAGGTTCGTCGTTCATGTGAAAGGTGTAGTGTAAATTAAGATCGTATATTGCTGCAAATGGATGTGAACCTCCTACTCGCGAATGAATTTTCTTCGACAGAATCGTTTTAGTGTTGTCATGAGAAGTCACCATCCTTTTGCATACGAAAGCTTTCAATCACGGTTAGAAATTGGTGCATTGAATGGTCTATAGACTAGATGCATGCCCCTTTGAACTTTTTTCCAACTTCCAAGTCACCAAAACTAAGATTTTTGGCTAAAGGTGTTGAAAATCCTCCAAAAAGAATGGATACTATTATTTAGATTGAGACTTTTCCCTTCGGCATTAGCAAACCAATACGCATCTTTTAAAGACTTCCATTACATACAGCTTCTACGAAAGACCATATTTGGGTTAATTATTATTTAATGTCGTTTTCACCAAATAGGACAAACCAATTTCTTACATTTTTTTGGGTAGCTAGATAATTTCTTTCAAAGTTGATAATAGAGTACGTACTTAGCCTTTTAATTAATTTGCTTCCGGATATAATTATTTCCAAGCCTCAAATATCATCTACTAATATTTTTTAATTTATTCAATTTTGTCTTCTTAATGACCATTTTCAACTTTAATTAATGAATAATATGGTAGCAATATCATGCACAGGTAAAGGTTCTATCGGTCATTAGAACACACTTTTTTATTTATGTGAAGGAAAGTTGAAGGAGGACGGCTTCCCTTTTGCATGGGGACATGGATGCAGATCCCCTTGCGAATACATGCAATTCAAAATGACAAATATTAAGGTTTTGACTTTTCTCTCTTCCCGAGTGACATGCCTGTATGGATAATAGCTGTTGAAGTTTTACCATTTTTGGTTCCTTATTATGGTAGGCACCATGGATCTTGTTCTTTATTTCTCCTTCAACAAAAAAAATCTCGTTAAAAAATGTAATATACTAATTAAAAAATTATTAAGCATATATAGAATTATTTTTGCTAATATAAATTTTATCTATAAAAAATTAAACTATTAATATAGGCATTATATATGTTCATATCTAAAAAAAAATATATATGCATTATATTAACAATTCATTATATACCATTAGCTAGTAGTGTAGTACTATTAATTTTTATATTAACGATTGTGCTTTAGTAAGATTTAACACATTGTTAGAATAGACTTATAATATTTATACTAATAATTTAAATTTTATTAGATAAACATAATACCAGCACAAACAAACCCAATGCTTAACATCGATACGTGTATAATATTTTTTTTAGCGTCAGTTTATTAATTTATTAGTGTGAGTATATATAATAATAATAATAATAATAATAATAATAATAATAATAATAATAATAATAATAATAATAATAATAATAAGTGACTTATACATTATACGAATATATATTCACATATAAGTAACAAGAATTCCTAGAGGTTCAGTGACGGTTAAAACCTAAAGAACTAGGAAGAGATTGGTTATAAGATGTTCAGTTGTCTCATTGTTTATGTTTTCAAGTTGAGGAGGTGAAAGCTCAAAGGAGCGAAGGGTGCAGTAGTTGTTCTAGGAGATGTTTTTAATTTGTGTATCTCCCAATGTATGGGAGTTTTAATGATGTTTTATGTTTCTTAACTTTTTAAGTCTTGTACGACTCCTCGAGTGCCAAATCTTATGTATTGCATAAGTTTAATATTTTACATTTTATTCTTGTATAAAGATTTTTTTTTATATAATTATGATTAGTCTCTGTTGGATGATCTTTGATAATGAGTTCTCTCATTTCTATAAATCTTGGTGTAATCGTGGTAATACCCTAATTTAAGGTGTTAGAAACAGGCAACATATGAAATTCTAGGCACGATGTTTACAATTTTGGTAAAAAAAAAAAAAAAAAACTCTAATAATGATATAAAAAAAAAAAGATTACGTGAACGAGTGAGAAAATGGGTAAAAGAAAACAATGCAAATGGAAAGAAAAGGTGATGATAAAAAAACAATTAAGGGGGAAATTATGCAAATAGATGAAAAAGATATGACAGATGATTAAAAGAAAAAATATATGTTTAGTTCTTATATTTTTATCAAATTTTATGTTTAGTCTCCGTAGTTTTATACTTATTGGATGGGGTGAACATCCTTACCTGTTTTGCTAAAAGGTGGACTGACTGGCCTGTCATATATTACAAAAATAAAATAAAATCACTTGAAAAACATGTGATAAGCTAAAAACGGAGAAATAGGGAAAAGTGAATTGGACCCTTTATCTTATTTTTGGGATTCCTATGTTTTTAATGGATAACAATAGGTGCAAGATAAATACGTGTATGAAAAGCATGCGATTTGATTAATTTGAATTCTTTCATTCTCTTTATCAATTTGGTTACATGCATTAATCAATGTGTTACTAAATACTAATACTTTCTCAATGATAAAAATACTAATACTTTGTGAATATCAACGACATGTACGGCCCCTAACTTTTTAAATTTTTAGTGGAGATATTATAACAATATGACTATTATTTAAAAATAAAATAAATATAACAAGCTGGTCAACCCACTTTATCTCTTATCCGATGGATTATCGAGTAAGGCGAGATAGGTCATGACGAGATGATAATTGAAGTCTCCACCTTATCCTATCAAATTAATGATAGATTAAATTGTTAGTCGATTTAACTAAATTTATTTTATCATCTCTAAAACCTATTAACCCACACAGATTAATACAATGATATAATATTTTATTGTATTTACATATAGAAGAATGATTTATTTAATAAAAAAATTGTATTAATTTTTCTCTATACATAAAATTTTTGCATGCTAGTAGTAATCATATATGACAAATAAGATTAGTGTCAGTGAATAAAAAAACAGGCATAATCTTTAACCAAAGACTAATTTTTTTTAGCAAACTATACACAAAAATTTAAGTTATATCCTTATTGTAATTATACAATTAATAGAAAATCAAATTAGTGAAACATGGATGAATCCTATTAAACAATATAAAGACACTACTTGTTGGTCACGCTCCCTCAGAGTCTCACTCTGGTTCTCTCCATCAATGGGACAGCAACCAAACTGTGAGAGAAAAGTCCAAAATCACAGTGGGTCATAACCTACAGAATAATAATAATAATTACCATTTGAATAGGTCATTAGGCAAGGAGGATGTTACAGATTCATGGAACATAGTCGATCCCCTCTTCCCCAGGAGTCCCTTCAGCCACCCAACTTTTCAAGTCTCTCTCCCGTGCCCTTCCCACCAACCTAATTTCCCTCCTTCATCACGTGTCGCTTATCTATAAGTGTTTCCAGCACTGTTCCTCTATTCTAAATGTGTTTCACAATATGCCCAGGAGATAACTGAATGAAAGAATAATGTTTTATTTTTTTCAACCAAAATTTTCTGTTTTCTAACCTAATGTTTTATGGGGAGGATGTTTTCTTTTGTCATCATAAAGTACATCATAAACGCCGCGCCGAAAAAATAATATTGAAAACAACGATTTTTATGTAATATTTTACAATACTAATTTGTTTCCTTGTCCTGCATTCCATACGAGATTAGTGCGAGTAGAGCATGAAATACTTTATGGACAAAAGCGGAGTGCATGGATTTGAATCCCTTAAATTAAGAAGTTTTGGAGCATAACAAAAAACTACTTATTATTAAAATAAAATATATTTTTGGTGCCTCTAATTAAATTTTTTAAAGTTTGATATGATTGAAACTATCGATAAGTATATTTATGACATTAATTCAGTAAAATTTTGTATTTTTTTAATTAGTTGAATATATACTTACTTTCAATTTTAACTGAATCAAATTTATATATAATTTAATTTAAATCAATTAAGAATGAAAGCATTACTTTTTTATTTTGGAAAATCGAATTTTGATTGGTGAAAATAAAATCAAAGGAAAATATATAGTTTTACATAACATAATGTGAAATTTTTTCCTTAAATGGACAAGGAAATGATGAGGTTGAAAATGTGATATCATAGTTATACTTAAGTTTATATATATATATATATATATATATATATATATATATATATATATATATATATATATATATATATATATATATATATATATATATATATATATATATATATATATATC